>NW_008775397.1:0-317 GCF_000715545.1 Opisthorchis viverrini
TGGTGCCAGTTTGTCTCAACTACCGTAATTAGCGCGTGCCTGTGCACTCCCGTACACAAGTAGGCCACCAAGAACGTGATTGTCTTGAGTTCAGATCGTCTCGAACGATACGCATCCCAAGGTAATCATTTGCATTGCATACTGCGAGTGAAAAATACATTACTGGTGCTCTTTGAGCGATTTGTTTAAGTAGATATCCGGTTTCGAGCGCGAATCCACTGACCGAAAGATCCGCGGTCCGAACCTCACCTCTGTCTTTCGACTTCCCCTCTCTAGTTTTGGGCCATGTGGCAGCATGCCAGCCCTCGTGCTTCCTT
>NW_008775398.1:0-317 GCF_000715545.1 Opisthorchis viverrini
CATCACTTTGCCGAACCGAGCTCTGCGCATACACTGAACTCTGAACTGAAACATACGGCTGACATGCTTCGAGGTAGTAGTTATCCAGATAGATTTATAGAGAAGAATATGTCTGAACGCTCTTTCCAGTCGTCTGTCATGATGGTTGCAAAGAAGTCAATCTGCTTGAGTTTCAACCCTATAATGGTGATCTACTGGCACGCACAGTCAATCGCCACTTGTTTTAATCCGTCCAACGCACGTATCCGGCAACGAACATGATTCACAGCCAACCTTTTACTCAGCTAAAACCTCAAAGACGAGATACCAGTCTTCAC
>NW_008775399.1:0-317 GCF_000715545.1 Opisthorchis viverrini
GCTGAATCTCTCGTTTGTGACATTTCCAGACTAACTGAACTCGTTATTTTAATCCTGGGCCTGTTTTCCATGCCAGACAACCTCAAGGGGCCACTTGAATTTGGCCAGGAGTTCTCAAGGCTCTTAATGTGACATTTCATTTTGTCAAAAAGTAATATTAGCGAAAAAACACCTTATTATATAATCTGGGCAGTCGCTATAGGGGAATGTTATTTATGCGGGGCGTCTTTTACCATCCTTATGCGTAATTCTCCCCAATTTTGTGTTTAATGTATGCATTTGAACTAGATTTTATCTGCGAATCTACACTCATTTGC
>NW_008775400.1:0-317 GCF_000715545.1 Opisthorchis viverrini
CTTGTTCGCAATAAAGCTGTTGGCGTGTCGGACACTAAGGGTCTAGGACCCAAGTGTGTGACCCAAAAATCCGTGTTTGAGCACTGCTCATTAACATCAATTCATTGTGATATGCCAAGCGCAAGGCACGGCCAGTGCCGATAGAACGCGAGAAATGTCGAGAGTTAACGTGTAGTGAATGGTGTTCTGAATCGGGACATTCTGACATCACATGGAAGTTTGAGCGGACACCAGATGCGAGTTTGATGGGAGGCAATCAGATTAGAGATTGACAGGGACGGTGAACCTTGCTTCTCGTTCAACAAATCCTACCAACT
>NW_008775401.1:0-317 GCF_000715545.1 Opisthorchis viverrini
CAATTTGTACTGAGCAAGATTTTTCTGATGAAATCGCAGCTGCCCGTTGACCTGAACACAAAATTAGACAACGATTGACAGTGAATCATCATTGATTCTTCTCTTCAAAAACCACCGAGCTCTCTTAGCGATTTTGAAGTATCACCAGGAATTGTGCCAACTTTCTTAGGTTATTGGTTGGCAAATTAACTCGATAATCTAAAACGCTGAATAGGAGGCTATCTACTCCACATGTTGTGTTCGGCAGGCTTCGTCTTTTTGCTGCGACAGATCCTTAGGTAAAAAACGGATCCACAGCGAAGACAACTCACTGGCAA
>NW_008775402.1:0-317 GCF_000715545.1 Opisthorchis viverrini
TTTGTTCGGGTGTTGGTCATTAATCATCCAATTCAGAGCACTTTAACTTATGAATACTCTTGAGGGTCGTTTGAAAGTTTTGTTGAGCTGTGTGGGTACATAATTGCTGCGATAATTATTTGAATGACTGCGTGGCTATGGACCTTAGATCCACGCTATTGCATTTAGTGACTCATTTTCACTGATAATTGCACCTTGTATATCCTACGGTAAAAACTGGCAAAATTAAAGGAACGCTTCCTGGTAAGCAGAACTTCGAGCTCTGTTGCAGAAACCGAATGCGACGACTGCATGGCTCTATTTTGGATGGTCAGCTA
>NW_008775403.1:0-317 GCF_000715545.1 Opisthorchis viverrini
TTAAACTAGATGTTCAGTGCCTTAAGTTGGTTGGAGGTACATGACACGCTGTGCGCGGCTTCATACTTGGTTCACTTGAGGATACGTGCTTTGTTCAGCGTTGCGATTGGGTTTTAGGATATTTGTCGAATAGAACGCTCTCTGACATACCAGTCCGCCCGGAGTTGAACCTCAACTGCGTATCGCATCTCTTCTGTGGTAGGCAGACCAGTGACAAGAAACAGAGGAACTCCGTCACGTTAGGTTGTTTCAGGGTTTTCCTAACAGAGATGAGGTGAGCCACAATAGGCCCAGTTGTTCCGTTAAGTCGTGGAAAT
>NW_008775404.1:0-317 GCF_000715545.1 Opisthorchis viverrini
TTTTTCAAGAAGAAATTCGGTAAAAGCCTAAATCCACCAAAATATTTCTAGAGGTATACAACCGAAGAATTCCGCACACTAAGGCTAAAATATCCCACACTCCGCGCTTCCATGGAGTCGCGAAAAAAACCGAGGGGACTGCATCAATTCTAATATAACCGATGATATCAAGTACATGATGAAGGAAATGGAAGTCGTCATTGGATGTACTCGTTACACGTCCGTCAAACGGAGAATCGCAAACGGATGTCTGAAGAAAGAAGACCACGGCAACTATTTAAATGCATAATCAGGGTTGCAGTCGGCCACCATTGAAG
>NW_008775405.1:0-317 GCF_000715545.1 Opisthorchis viverrini
GGTTAAAGCGCCCTGAACCGGAAGATGGCAACCCAAACCGGACAAAAAGTGACTCCAGTCGGCCAACTCATGGACCATAGGACACTTGCAAAACACTACAACCGACAACACTTGTTAACTTGTCAACTGAGTAGAATTGCTAACCGACAGAAAGTTCCAACCGCCATTGAAGACAGATGGAGTGTGATAGTCGAGAGACATCTTGCCGGTTGCTCCTTCGTCTGCCCGAAGGCACCGCCAACCAGGTAACCTAGTCACATGGCCTGACGGAGATTTCGGGCCACAAGCGAAACCAGGCCCAGTCCTAAGCCAAACGA
>NW_008775406.1:0-317 GCF_000715545.1 Opisthorchis viverrini
GTAACTAATCATGAGTCGTAACCCAGGATTCCGATCCAAGGGAGCAAACGTTATCAAACTGAGTTTATCGTTTAATGTTTCCATACTTTGTTGACACATAATTGACTGTTTGCCTCGATCGTTTCCACTCACCACAGGGCTGAAGGAAGGGGTTGCGAGGTAAACGATCATTTGATATGCGTAAACTACGAAGCACGAGTAGCTCGTCGATCGTTAGAGTTCCTTCCTCCTAAAACAATATGGCGTTTCTCAGTACTGTTCACCCGATATCCCCAAAACAGCCATCGCGTTTCTGATTCACAGAACTGTATGGGTCA
>NW_008775407.1:0-317 GCF_000715545.1 Opisthorchis viverrini
CATATTGTGAGTTCGATCGTCTGTACTTCAAAACTTGGCTAACTTTGTGCGAAATGTTTATCCTAGGTGAGCTCGACTTCTTCCTTCAACTCATTCTTGAAACATCTGGTTTGATTTCTGCTTCATCCAGCTTCATTAACAGCTCTGAAAAGGAATTAAACAGCACATTTGATACACGCCTTCCCAATGCCATGCTGACTAAATTTAGTGTTTCCGATCGCACCTGAGAAGGAAAGGGGTATGGTCTGCAGAATAAGTGATCAAATGTGATGGACTAATCTGCACAATAAAAAAAATTATTCACTAGAAGAGCAGTA
>NW_008775408.1:0-317 GCF_000715545.1 Opisthorchis viverrini
GGTTAAGATAGAACAAGATAGTTTGGCCACCAA
Source organism: Opisthorchis viverrini (assembly GCF_000715545.1). Lineage (NCBI taxonomy): Eukaryota > Metazoa > Platyhelminthes > Trematoda > Opisthorchiida > Opisthorchiidae > Opisthorchis > Opisthorchis viverrini. The sequence continues at coordinate 34 of NW_008775408.1, forward strand.
GGGAGTTCTACTGTTCTCACGTTTCACTCGGGCACATTGGTGAACTCAGATCCGGTTGGTTGTTTTGCTGACGGCAACAGGTAAACAAGTGCTTTGATTATGATCATTAGAAGAATGCAAATGTGCTTAGAGTTCCCGTTAAAACAAACAAACAAAAAACAGTGTGTTTGCGCCTAACGTAGGTGGTGAGATGTGTCCACGATCTAGATTCTATAGTAGTTAAGATGAGAAATGAATGTGGCAAACATCTTTTTTTGTGTATCTTTGTAATGCACTACTCATAA
>NW_008775409.1:0-317 GCF_000715545.1 Opisthorchis viverrini
TTTTTTCCAATCCAAATGCACGCCCTTTTTCTCATCCGCTTTTCGACGCAGCCCGGTTCGGGAAACCCAGTGTGAACACGATGGCTCAAGTTTTTGAGCTATCAAACTGTGTCTAAGGCGATATGGAATAAACTAACAATCATACGGAGCCGTGGTAGTCAATCAAACACACGCACCATCGTTTTTTGTAGACCGCATAGCTTCAGTGACAAACATTCTGAGTTGCTTTCACGTTCGGTGCCGGCACAGATAGTGCCTGTCAAAACTTTCTACATTCCAATCAGTCAGGCACATTGTTGATTCGAATTACTGGTGCG
>NW_008775410.1:0-317 GCF_000715545.1 Opisthorchis viverrini
TTGAACCTGTTTAACAGCAAGAGCGGCTGCTGAGCACATGTAACTCACTGTTGACAATAATACCATGCCTATAATTAAAACGCGTAATTGGCACAAACAAAAGGCTGGTTTCGAAGAGAGGGGAGAAGAAACCACGACCATCCAGTAGAAAGCATTTGTGAACTAACTTTATTTTAGGTCTTGGATTTTGGTCAGCGTCTCAAAGTTTCACTCGTTTCAACAGACGATTGCCGGTCTTTTGCTATCCTAGGTAGACAGGAAGCAGAGACTTCGACTAGTTGGATTACACCTGCTCCAACAGGTGGATGTAATCCTGC
>NW_008775411.1:0-317 GCF_000715545.1 Opisthorchis viverrini
GCGAACAACCAATCTATATGAACAAGACAAGTTCAGACGTGAATGATTGGTTGTGTCTGGTTAGCGAAAGGCTGAAGGCACGTGAAAATCCATTCAGGGGTGTCTGGAAAACATAAACTCGAGTTTTTAACGAGAACTACAATTTTAAAGGCCTGGCGCTATCACAGCATCACGTTCCAATGGACTTCCATCAGATGAAATTGAAAATATTGGTGCAATGTATGCCGTAACATTGAGTTTTAATGAGTCAGAGCATCGATCACCAGTCACCAAAAACGGAAATCACACTCAATAGGACATGATTTCAAAAAGACTGA
>NW_008775412.1:0-317 GCF_000715545.1 Opisthorchis viverrini
CTTGAAGATCATTTGTGTCCAGTAAACATGTATTCGGTCCTCAGGATCAATCCGCATTGAAAAAGTGACCGTCATTAGGGATTCCGGTCTACACGAGGTTCTCCATATCCCGCTTGGCCTATGAAAAGCAACACAAAATTTCCTAGGGTGCATTGTTGCAGACATCGAGGGCCTTGAACTTGGTATCTAACCAGTTTCCGACGATTTTGTAGTGATTAGCGCTTCAGAACTACTTGACGGCCATCCAGAGCCCTGTCTCAGCAATTAGTCCATTTCGAGTCCTTATTATTCACAAAAATGCGGTTTTTAGCAAGTCT
>NW_008775413.1:0-317 GCF_000715545.1 Opisthorchis viverrini
ACTCTGAAATCCCAGACATAGACCAAACTGACCTGTAGTGCTAGCTAACATTTATTAGTAGTATTGTTCAGGATCCTCAGTATATTCTGAAAATATTATTCGACTTTTACAGACCCGAACGAGGACGAGGGAGTTGAGACACGCCGACTGGGTTTGTCATCCATTACAGTAGAAAACGTTAAAACGAAGGCCCCACATTCCAAAGATGTTGAAACCAACCCATGGGTGGATCGGTCAGAAGATATGGCATACCGCAAAGTCACGGAACAAAATTTTCTCCAACAGTTCTCAAGTAAGTTTTCAATAGAAAAACAGAT
>NW_008775414.1:0-317 GCF_000715545.1 Opisthorchis viverrini
TACATCTAGTCCTCAAATCATGTCGATGACAGGTTGGTAAATATAACCCCAGAACACGGTAATATAAAGCCATCAAGAGCCTCCGTGGCTGAATAAGTCCTTATCGATACATAGAGGGCTACTGTGCAAGATAATTCCATAATCGATAAATGAATTTAGTTGCGATCGCGCGAGGTCATCCCCAAAACTGAGTTCGGAGGCGGTGATTCATTGGCTCATAGTTGCACAGACAGTGTTTCAATGAGTGGGGGTAACCTCTGGCAAGAAAACTTCACATCATTTTTCCATGACGCTCTGCATTTACAAAAGCTTTCGTC
>NW_008775415.1:0-317 GCF_000715545.1 Opisthorchis viverrini
ACGGTCAACCGTTGGGCGATCGGAGTGTCGGTATTTGAGGCCGACATTTCCCAACCCGTCCTTTCTCGGGGTAAGGCAGCAACGCTGCTTCCAAATATATGAACATGCTGGTCGCCTGAGGGAGACACCTTACTGAATTCACACTCCTGTCGCACAGGACCGTACGACATTGCCCCTAGACCACCTCTTAGCACGAATAATCGTTGTACGACGTCTCGCTGCTATTGGTCTGGCAGCCCACCTTTGGATTTCCTGGCACGTTTGCAACTTGCGAAACAAAGTTACAAACAGTGTAGCCCGCGGGATCATTGCAGCAT
>NW_008775416.1:0-317 GCF_000715545.1 Opisthorchis viverrini
GCTATTCGACATAGTATCGACGTATTGTCTCAAATCCAAACTAATTCCTTCTTTGGTGGCAAAGAACAGGATGGCAGCCCCTAACGCTCTGGATGTTGCCAGCTTCAGTACGAACCTGAGTAATGGAGACAAAGCGTCACACCAATCGGAATCAAATAGCTTCCTAGTGTAAACCATACAGTAGATTGAATTTAGTGTATCTAAGGAAGCATCCAGTCTTCCAGGTGACAGAACCTGGTCGAAGGAGTTATTTTCATCAGCTACAATCCATGTAGTATGGCTTGTCATGCCAATGACAGTTACACTTTACGATCTGA
>NW_008775417.1:0-317 GCF_000715545.1 Opisthorchis viverrini
GTGCAGCACATTCAGTCGCTTAAGAACATCATACACGTGAGATTCACCTGGGTTCCGTCCGAGTTGAAAAAGTCTAATTAGACTTACTTTTATAAGTCAGTTTCCTGAAAAGTTCTTGGAATTTAGCGTCTATTTGTGTTCTTAGCCGGTTGCAGACCACGCGCCTTTCTTCAGAACATGATTCGGGTTGTGCTCATTTTCATTCACTTGCTTTATTGACTGGTTGCTTGACTGACTGTCCGATTGATTTACAGAAATCTGGTATACAATGGAGGCTGAAATTAACTGTAAAATCTATTGTCCCATTCGATGGAACA
>NW_008775418.1:0-317 GCF_000715545.1 Opisthorchis viverrini
GTCATTATCGACGGATATCTAATCAACTAGAGACGCTCCCCCCTCAGTTGCCCAATACGATACCATCCCGGCATATCCAGCTACAGCGACCTTCACATCACCAGAAGTACGTAGCCGAAACCTGGAAGAGAGGGAGTGAGCAATCATTTCAGTCGCATTATTTGCATCCTGTATCCTTGTTTCTGACAGGCATCATACATCAGTGCAGAGGGAGTCCAGTGAACGAACAAGAGCCGCTTGTTGTCCTGCCTGGAGGCAGCTATGTAGACTGGCTTTCGGGGTGTGAAAACAGACTTCAAGGTGTTTATGATTCTTAC
>NW_008775419.1:0-317 GCF_000715545.1 Opisthorchis viverrini
CCACAAGCGGGGCTCAAACAAACGGTTGGCTGCAATTTGTCACTCAACAAGGTCAAGTAGTCGGCCCCCGGACCAATCGAATCCAAGCCCGTAAGTGGGGAGGTATCTGCCAGCGGACAGAGAACTATTCGCGGCTAAACAAATATCCTGGCTGTTCGTCAAAATCTGTCAATTATTTAGTGTATTTGAGCCTGAAAAAGATTTTAGGTAGACTAATACATGTGTGCCTTTCATAAAAGGCAAGATATATCTTGAAAGCACTCGCATGTTTCGAAACCTCACAGCAGATCAGGATTCACGGATTGATACACAGGATC
>NW_008775420.1:0-317 GCF_000715545.1 Opisthorchis viverrini
TGAAAGTTGGTTTATTCAGTTATCAGAAATATTCTGCTTTGAAGGCTACAACAACTCATTGAATTTCGATAATCTTCCACAGCAGTATGACGGTCAGACTTCTAACTGATTGGAACTCCTTCATTTCGCCAACGTTTGACTTTTTCTTTTGTTTCCAAGACATTTTCCGCCTTGTTATTCATTACTATCCTGACATCAGTACTGACGCCTGAAATTGCTACTCACTTATCACTGATGCGAGTATGTTCTAGATGAGTAAGATTCTATCACTCCATGTGTTGAAGTACTGGAAGCTTGATATACCTATATAGCACTGG
>NW_008775421.1:0-317 GCF_000715545.1 Opisthorchis viverrini
TTTTTCTGCAAACTGCCACGTCTCATATCCTATTACCCTCGCCCAACTAATTTTCGCTTCATTGTTGACCCGTTTCCCATTTTGAGAAACTAATGCGAGCTGGGGCGTGGTATTTAGATCAGCATGTTAAACAAAGATCTCAAACGGAACATTGTTCGATCAGATAGAAGACTGACAGCAATTGACTAAAACCACTTTCCGACTAAAATGGAAGTTCCGGTCAATCGGACTGCTTCTTGCGCCTAAGCACAAACGACAGATTACATTGGTGTTTTTCGAGCCTTTGGGAAGCAAGGCGAGTTCATCCAGTAGTCCAC
>NW_008775422.1:0-317 GCF_000715545.1 Opisthorchis viverrini
CACAGCTCGTTTGATTAGAGAACGCAAAGTAACAACTCACGAAAGTTGTTCATTGACTACTAAATTTCTGCACTCGTTTTGTCGGTCGAAACACATCGAAGATTTCAAGTCATCCGCTCTGTGTAATCATAAAATGAAACGACTGTCGGGTAGTTTTATTACCTATGTCGGTGTTTGTCACCTATCGCTGTGAAAAACAGTGTTTCTGGCAGAAAACCTGAGGAATGATCTATTGCTTCGTAACTGTGCGGTGTTTGGCTTTCGACACAAGCCGTTAGTCAGAACAAATGACGCGCGCTTTAAAGCAAACCAGCCAC
>NW_008775423.1:0-317 GCF_000715545.1 Opisthorchis viverrini
CGTATAACTGCTACACGTGTTCCGTGGTTAGCCGTGGAGACTCATAGAGCTCGGTTGACCTTTTGTCTTGTGCGCACGGGTGTGTGTCGTTGGACCGATTTGTAGACCTGCTTATTGTGTGCAGTGTGAAGAGAGAGGGGCTCTTCGTGATTGGTACTTGCACGAACAGGAATGCAACTCGGCCTAGTGTGTTGAACTTCGTTAGCCTGGCGCCTGATACAAGTGGTAGCCACGTGAACAAAAATCGATGGGGCGTTGTAATGTACATGTTGTCGACTCGGGTTGCACGTGGGACAGGAATTATCACGTGGTTTGAG
>NW_008775424.1:0-317 GCF_000715545.1 Opisthorchis viverrini
AAATACCCTTCACCAGTTTGTATTATGAATTTTACGATGACTTAGTGATGAAATATTACTGTTTGAGAGTCAAGAAACTCCTATATCCAGTTTGAATGCATTTGAATAACTTGACTTGAAAAGTATCCACAACTGTTTCCGCGGGGTGCAAGTAGCATGAGCCACACACCAAGACTAATGGACGTGTTCGAATGAATCTATTGCAGCATATTTAGTCTTCATAAAATATAGAATCTATGGCCTGTATTTTTATGTTGGGAGCGCAGTTATATTTGAAGCCAAACATCTTCTTATCCTCCTCAACCCTGATAAATCCT
>NW_008775425.1:0-317 GCF_000715545.1 Opisthorchis viverrini
AGGAATGTCGGCCTTTGCTAAGAAGCGAATTGCGAATCTGTAGCCTTCTTCAACTGGAGAATAGCTGGACTCTATAGATCTATCCAAGCGTCATCGTGTTCTTGGTCCCCACGACCTTCCACCTTCTATGTTTAAGGACGGTGATGAATTCCTTAGTCAATGCCTGTCTAACCTATCTGGGGAAGCGACCGTTCCAGATAGCTTGGGTGAGTCGATGGTAGTGCTCATTTTCCGAAAGGATACTTGCAGTGAACTTAGTACCCACAGGAGTGTCAGTTTCGCTGCTGTTGTAACGAGGCTTCTGGCTTCACTGATTC
>NW_008775426.1:0-317 GCF_000715545.1 Opisthorchis viverrini
ATCACTTGAATCGTCCGTCCAAACCTATCGGTAGACAGTGTCTCAAACGGTATGAGTATTCTGGTTGGAAACATGTGAGCAACCTCACTTGAAAACGTCACGGCGTCAGGAATTAGGAACGCGTTGTTGTCAGAACGTTCGGGGTGTGTTTTATAGGTAGGTTAGCAAGCCAAGAATTGTTGGAACATCGTCAAATCGGCTGGTCATAGAGCTTAATTAGACGGTGGTTGAGTTCATTTGCCCGGTGTTGGTTCCTAAAATCGGCGATCGCAAATTTGAAATATTAATTATTATTGAATAACACTAATTAGTTAATT
>NW_008775427.1:0-317 GCF_000715545.1 Opisthorchis viverrini
ATGGCCATCCTCAATAGTGTACTAGCAGGAGTTCCAGCAGATAATGTGGTGGAGATTTGATCGAATCCCGAAGAGCTCAGGCTCACGACCACTACAGTCCTTATTGGAACTCATCTCTTGAAATGGTTGGATGCAGCCGCAAGTTTCACATCCAACTTTACTATATCAGCTGAGCATACTGGTCTGTGGGCAATTGGTGGTGCTGGAAACAGATTGACAAAAATTTCACGTGACCACCTCCCCTACGCCCAGTGATTGAGTAGCCGTAACGGCGATAGCGCTCGTGTAGCTGAGTCTTCCAGAATCCGACCAACTCT
>NW_008775428.1:0-316 GCF_000715545.1 Opisthorchis viverrini
TCAGTCTATTCGTTGCTCTATATTTGACATTAAGGTTTGACTCCAACTTTTATTGATTTGTTCAGTTAGGAAACATTCGGGACCACGTGATGATATTTACACCTTGACAGCCGGCCGGTTCCCTTTCCATGACTAGTCCCAAAATCTTGTTCGTAAAGCTACTGTCTATTTGAATTCATCACAGAATCAGCAACAGTGGTGAAACACAAGTGAGTACATGGCAGTTGAATGAATGCTGAAGACCACTTTGGACAATTATCATGACCCGTTCATTTTCGAAGCTGGATCATATCCACCTAGCCCAACAACAACAACA
>NW_008775429.1:0-316 GCF_000715545.1 Opisthorchis viverrini
AGTTCAGTTCAGTTATTTTCTGCCCGCCGGATTGGAACCCTCTTGAAAATGCTCCCGTGTGCGGACCGCCTGGTATAAAAGGAACACCACTACAGTGTGGCAAATTTAGTTCCGATGTGACACAAGACATTGGTGACGAGATTTCCCTGTTTTCAAATGGGACGTGTGTTCAACGTTGCTATCGGCAAATGGTGAATCAAGATTTGGCCAGCAATTCTGACTGGAATTATTAGTATAGTTATTCAATCACACATGATTTCGAGAAACGTGTAACGAACAAATTGGCGCCCATCCAACAGAAGGCTTGAACCATCGG
>NW_008775430.1:0-316 GCF_000715545.1 Opisthorchis viverrini
CGACATTGAAATAGACGCCAACTTTACCGCACCCCATATCCAAATGTACTACCTAGAGTCGGTTTCTCCTCTCCGAAATACCGTAAGAACCATGGCCACCCCGTTCAGACCTATGGTCTTCCAACGGCACTTTACCAACCTTCCACCTTCCCTCACAGCACCGATCCACGTGCCACCCCGCCATCGTACGTGGTAAGAATTTGTTGTTTCTGCTGCTCCACACCACGAACGCGGGCGCGCGACAAAAGCGAACAACGCAGAGTTTTCGGCTCTCTGCCCCGTACGCCCCTGAAGAATATACTTAAAGAACAGATTT
>NW_008775431.1:0-316 GCF_000715545.1 Opisthorchis viverrini
TATGGCCAAGATTTTGCGCCTATAGTGGGCGATCCTTGGATATGCGCTTGAAATTAGGATGGGTCTTTTCAATGCTGACGCTCAGCGCCGAGATCCTCTTTGTGGCAGTTGGCAAGGATAGGAAGCCCAAACGTTCTCTTGCATCCCTTTTCCGCGTATTCACTTTGCTTAGAGTGATTCATTTTCGGGCTTTGTGACGAACCCACTAAGGGCCGACAGTGTCAATTTCTTAGGCGTGCTCCTTCTATTGAACGACCTCCAGATGACTATCCTGCACTTCTTTATGCAACTTTTTATTAGAAGTGCCATGGATGTC
>NW_008775432.1:0-316 GCF_000715545.1 Opisthorchis viverrini
TCTAACGACATTCAAAGCAATAAGTACGTCAGCGAGGATTCGTTTAAACGCACATGAAAGTTCCAGCGGTCGAAAGAGATCTGGGACATTGTGCTGTCGAAAAGTCGAGAAGAGCTGCGCCGCTGTTTCGTCCTTATTAGCGGTGTACGTTTCACGCATCCTCGGTCGGATGTAGACTCGCACGCCACTCATCAACCTATTACGCTGTGCACCGGGTTCATGAGTGAAGTGCTGTCTCATCAAATGTGAATCACCGGTTGTAAAGTTCGCGGAATCACGAAGCATGACAATGAAAATTGACCGTGAATACTAAGAT
>NW_008775433.1:0-316 GCF_000715545.1 Opisthorchis viverrini
ATATGTAGTACAAATTATTGAGCTATTTACGCATAATTCGGATGCATTCGGATAGGCTAAGAGCAATTCAGCTATCTGTTCGATCCATTCGCACTCACCGAAATCGTATATTTGCGCAGGAAATCCCACCTATTCCAGTTTCCTAAGAATGCAAAAATTGAAAATTTGTTTTTCTCCTACATCATCCCCTGATCAGCCTTGAAAAAGACGCAGTTGACGGCAAACAGAGAACAATTCCTTTGCCATCAGTGACTATTATAAATTGGATGTGTCCACAAGATGCGGTGGCCCGTGATCCCATATGGAAGTTTAGGCG
>NW_008775434.1:0-316 GCF_000715545.1 Opisthorchis viverrini
GATGATGAAATCATCTCGATACCTTTGAGCTACTGAAATTTGTCGAGGTTGATAGATGGAACTCTTCTGGATCGACCGTGACAGAAAACAGATTCCTAACTGGGCCCGCAAGGTGGCATGATCAGAATCAAATTGTGTATGCCAGAAGGACCGACAATCCTTATGTGATTCTCTCCATTAGTAACTCACAGCCACATGGTTCATTTAAGTCGATGACTGGCTTGCAGTTAGTGGGCTCCGGGTAACTCGATGTGAGCATTTGCGTTGGAATTCGTATTGGTCAGAAACGAACGATGATCTGCACACAACTGAAGCA
>NW_008775435.1:0-316 GCF_000715545.1 Opisthorchis viverrini
GTTGCAGAGATTTTCGAATCCCTCCAGCATTCAAGGTATTTCACTGTATTTAAAATACGTTCTTGATACTGGCAACTACATATCAAGGCGAAGGACCGAAGAAAACAGCGTTTACGATTAGGGATACCTAGTGTCAATTTTGACGAATGCCGTTTTGTTTGTTGGGGGCACCATTCGCATTCTGGTGCTTCATGCTTCGTTGAGCGAAGGGACTCCTGAATGTTTCTGTGTACGGAGGCGATATCGTTGTTTACAGCAAGTCTGAACCAGTGCACGCAGTTCACTTTAAGTCTGTATTGAAGCGGATCCGGGAGGC
>NW_008775436.1:0-316 GCF_000715545.1 Opisthorchis viverrini
GTTAAGTTAAAATTATTTTTCGTCGTTGTGCAAAACAGGTAACCAGATACTTTGGATTCATCAAGAGGCATTGTGGCTAGACTCGCATAAATGATTACCTTGTGCCATTTATTCTCGCTAAATTCCACCAAGGACACGGCCCTCTTTGTTACACAGCGCGCGGCACAACTGTTTCGGCTTCATGTCCCCTCAACTGAAAAATTAATGCCACCACACTGTGAGTTTACGGACAGGATCACTTTTTTGAAACTTTCCAAACAGTCAAGATATCATTAAAAATCTCGGGATAGAATCAATTGCATGACAAAGCGAAATT
>NW_008775437.1:0-316 GCF_000715545.1 Opisthorchis viverrini
TCAGCGTTTCTGGCCGATACAGGTCTTTCCAATTTGGAATTCATAATCATAAACTTTCCCTTCTTCGCGGACTATTGTAATACCGTGGACTTACAAATTAATACAACCGTCGGATTTCAAGGCGGATGGGTGCACAACATCATTGCCCTTGTTGAATGTCATTTGTGCACTTGTACGAGCGGACTTTCAATCCATTCAATGAGGTAGCGGCATCTAAGTCTAATGCATGCTGCGTGCTTACAACGAATGGCCAGTTGGAATAACTTTACAAAACCCGCAAAACTATGGTGAGCTGGATTCCGCCAGACAATAAATA
>NW_008775438.1:0-316 GCF_000715545.1 Opisthorchis viverrini
TCGAAAAATATGTCATCCGATATAAGTCCCTCGTTGAAGTGATCACTGACGATTTACCATACGTACCGAGTCCAGTTGATATCGATCACCTAATTCAGTTTGAGGTACGCCAAGCTTACTCACCTGTGCTCCTTTCCGCCCGGTGACTTAGGGCGATACCAACCCCTGCACATCCTGGTGTAGCAGCTTCTGGATCGCCGGAGGTGCACAGTCTTGAGCGAGTGGAGAGTGTTGGGTCGGTTAGCTCAGCTACTGCTTGCTTCCTGAATTCTTGTTTCTGGTATACTATTCAGCTGTAGCACCCTTTCAGTGCCTG
>NW_008775439.1:0-316 GCF_000715545.1 Opisthorchis viverrini
GTGACTGGTTCCCGTGACTGCAGCCCTACAAAAGTGATTCGCTCGCGGCTGCCTGTGTTGCAAGCATTCAGTATAAGTTCACACATCGCCATGGTGAAATGTTAGGCACATCCCTATCCTTAACTGTCTCCGTCGGACAAATTTGTCGGTACTCTTAATGTGAAAGCTAGGACACTGAAAAGGAGATAGCCTAATTCATTGGTTTCGTGGGTTGCACCTTAATTTCGACTGCAGATTAGATGAATTTCATCCGAAACCCGTTAGAAGATCTAGAGAATACACTGAGTATTTTGTTTTTTGGTCATAAGGTAAGCCC
>NW_008775440.1:0-316 GCF_000715545.1 Opisthorchis viverrini
TGTTTTAAAATCCAAGTAATATGACAAGGTAAAAAAGTTAAATGGAAAAAATGAGTTGAATAGGTAGTCAGGATATTTTGTTGTCCTTGCCAGGTCGCATATGATTAGTTGTTTACTCATTTAGGCGTCTTGGAAGCTGCAATCCTGCATGTGTAGAGGATCCGAAAAGATGTGAGTTGGCCTGATCATATGGACCAAGGTGGCAGCAAGGTGACGGAGGTCCGGACAGTGCTGCTTTGTTCGTGAAAGTGGCATTAACACTGCGGCCGATCGAGCTGGAGTTTTTAAGAAAGTTCCGTGTGTGAAGCTTCCCTAT
>NW_008775441.1:0-316 GCF_000715545.1 Opisthorchis viverrini
GACGACACATGTGTATCAATCCGTGGATCCATTTTCGGACTGGCCATTGGAAGCCGTTGCTCTCAGTAGACTCACAGAGTGGATTAATTTCAAAACTCAGCCCAGAAACCACGTACAGTATGTTTTATTTAAAGTGTACGTAATGACAACATTACAGGAATCCGCATATTTCCCGGTCGTTGCATTCGCTATCGGTACCTGGCTTATAGCAGAACTTGATTGGCTCTTCGATCCGATTGGTCAGCAAGGGTTGGGTTGGAGACCAGCTAGCCCCCAACCCCCAATCAGCCAGCGGCTCGAAGCACAGTGCATTTTT
>NW_008775442.1:0-316 GCF_000715545.1 Opisthorchis viverrini
TCTTTAAAAATACAAGCATGTTTGGTCAGTATTTATATTACGCAATGCGCCAAATTGCAGGAGCACAGAATTTCTTCAAAACGTTCCAGTTGAAGCCTGTCTAAAACCCTGTGAGTAAGATATTGGTTAGCGGACGTGATATCCCACACCTGAGCGGCGCATGTGCGGTATATCCTCATGAGAAACAGAGTCTGAGTTTTTGGGATTCTCATCAAAGTTTGTAATTTATTGCTCCATCCACCGCAAATGTTGTTAACCATATCTGCATTCTAAAACTAATGCAAAATATCCGCCTTTCTGTGGAACGAATATTATT
>NW_008775443.1:0-316 GCF_000715545.1 Opisthorchis viverrini
TAGATCTAAATGGTAGTAAAGTGCTACCCACCTTCTACCTATTTGTTTGAACACTGGCTTGCCATCCGCAAAGCGAGGAAAGTTCAGTTACACAGCCGAATATTTAGCGTTAAATCATCACTACCATCATCATCCACAACACGACATCAGTGTTCAGCACTGGTGCTTGGCTGCCATACAACCCTAATTTATTTCAAAGCCTTTCTGTGAAGAAAGCCACTCGTTCCCGGGTGCCCACACCTCCATATGCTCATTCAGACAACATGGATAGAAACTGACGATAAACTCGCCACTCACATTGATTAGCAGCCATATC
>NW_008775444.1:0-316 GCF_000715545.1 Opisthorchis viverrini
AGTGTATTTCGCTAAGTGAGTCGACTAAGTTCCGGCGAATCGCATCCATTTATTTGTCAGCTTCACTTTCGGTACTCCAAATCAGCATGCTAGTGGCTTTGTGAAATTAGGGAGGACGAATAGCCTCTTCAGTACGATCAAGCCAGTTGAAACGACGTACGTTTCTAGTTTCTTCGAAGTACGATCGACATTAGGTTAAACCAAGTTGACTGTTGACCTGTCTCTCCAGAAAAAAACCAATTGCAATGTCATCTGTGTTCATAGGCTGAAGCTGTAAAACACTTATACGGTTGCAAGAAGTGAGCCTGATGAAGTT
>NW_008775445.1:0-316 GCF_000715545.1 Opisthorchis viverrini
TTTTTTTTTCCAGCCGCACGTACGTGGTCTTCCCCCAGTCCACCTTCAATTCAGAATCAATAGGGATTGCATTGGGCAGTGAACGTTTTTTCCTCTTGGGACTGCAAGGCACAGCATTGTTTCTTTAGATCAATACCAGTATCAATAGGTTTCTATATTTAGACAAAGTCCACCAGCCAGCCAATCAGGCCATCACAAATTCAGGGTTCGTTCGTCAAATTGTGTTTTCGATGGTAGGGTGAGGTGATTTGGTGCTTTTCAATTGACATGTCATCCCGTGAGCGAAGCAAATCTATGCTGAAAAGCCGAATTGGGA
>NW_008775446.1:0-316 GCF_000715545.1 Opisthorchis viverrini
TCCGATCAGCCGTGTACCAGCTGGAGACGATCCAGATGCGGTCAATCGCCTTGGAAGCGAGGCGTGAAAACCCTTACTGGTCAATTCAGTCGCTTTGGTAACTGCCGTCTCCCCGAGCGGGGACCGCGGGACGAGGTAAACCAACGTTTAGTAATCATGACGGATGCGGCTGTCATGTAGCCAGTAGCTTTATGCATCAAGGCTATCACCTGCACTGCATGGCTCTTACTCCCTGCCATAATGGAAGGTTCAACATCATATCCAACGTGTGGTTCTCTTTCTCTTGTCCTAGGTGAGCGGAACTGTAGCAGCGGGA
>NW_008775447.1:0-316 GCF_000715545.1 Opisthorchis viverrini
GCCATCAGTTGCAGATGGCGCGAATGAATAACTGAGTACCGATGGTTTTTGAACACCCTTGTTCAGTCCAACGAGCCACTTGTCCGGAGTCTTCTCCCTCGACGTTTTACACGGCCGTGTATACTGCGAACAAATTTCTTGGCAACTGCGAGACTTGCAGTTCCGGATGTAAGAACAATTTACCGGATTCGTGTTCTAATCTCTCACAAAGCTTCGCCATCAGATACTAACTCATACTGGGGCAAAATTGTTATCTCTTTGCATAGTTCCTGGAATTTAGCTTCTGGTACGGCACTAGCAGACACTCAAGTAATTG
>NW_008775448.1:0-316 GCF_000715545.1 Opisthorchis viverrini
ATCTTTCAAGACCTCTCTTCTAAGATAACGCCTTTGATGAACACTTGGATTCGCTCAAATGACATTCCTAAAACTGAACCCCTAATAGTTGCTACCGAGTGGTGTGTAACAAATAGGGGAACAAATCTGACACTTGGGATGCACTTTTAACGAAAAAAATCCTACCTGTATTCTGAAATCACTTTACTTAGAAAGTTCAGTATACGAAACAAACTCGTCGTAAGCTACTTTTGCTAATCTTGTGAACATTCAGCTAAGAATAAGCACGATAAAAATAGCCAGTAGACGCTTTTGGATTACATGACATTTTTAGTTT
>NW_008775449.1:0-316 GCF_000715545.1 Opisthorchis viverrini
AGAATACGTGATGTTCCCCCTTTATATGTGTTTCTCATGAAAACAGCCGGTGAGTTCCTATTTCAACCAGCGTCAAATGTATCCATATTTGTTCCCACAAAGCTCAAATGGCCCATCCGACAAAACATATTACACGATAGTTAAAGGAGCATGTGATTTGCGTTTCTATGTCCGCATGAACTTCCGACTAATTGACCGAGCATGCCTGAAAATATATTCTACATTGAAAATGTGGACGCACCCTTTGAGCCGGCTATTGATATTTCAACCCTCAGCCAAACGCGCACATATGAGGGACTGGAAAGCAAATTTCCAA
>NW_008775450.1:0-316 GCF_000715545.1 Opisthorchis viverrini
TAACTTTTGAAAATTCAATTCCATTGTGCAAATATTGAGTGGTGGCTCATTGCGGAAACAAAACGGTTGTTCGAGCAATCGCCGAATTTGTGAAATTTTGGTTCAAGCAGAAGCTGACGAGAAATTATGGACTGCACTGAATTGATAAGCCAACGAAGAGCAAAAATTGTGATACAAAGTCGAGACGTTTTGTTCAATCTCATTCCTAGTTTATTACGTCTATACAACACATCGCGATAATTCAATATCGTGTCAAATGAAACATGAGGCCACAACCACCACCATCGACCGTCGACAGCATGACATCAGTGTTCAA
>NW_008775451.1:0-316 GCF_000715545.1 Opisthorchis viverrini
CAGACGACTTGTCGGGTGGTTTAACAAAGACCCGACGCGGTCGTCTCATGGTTTCTCTTTGAGTTTCACAAAAGGAATACGTTGATTTTACGCGGTGTTTTTCAACGCCCAGATCCAATATGAAGGGATAATCATTGGTAACTTTGCACTGCATTTTGGTCTGGGAACAAAGGATGCGTGTGTTATCTTCTGTCGTATCGGTTGGAGACCGCTTCCCGGCCAGAATACTGTGTTGCGCGCCGGCAGGTAGATGGTCACGTGTACCAAGACCCGGTGAGGATGTTGGTTCAGGATGGACGGATAGTGAAGTGTCTGT
>NW_008775452.1:0-316 GCF_000715545.1 Opisthorchis viverrini
GTTTCCAAATACAACGGCCTATTTTTCAAAATAACTGACGAACTTCTGAGCATCTTTACTGCAGAGGAAAAGTTCGACGTCGTTTTATTGCGCCGCTCTTAGTCCACTTCCAGACTGGTTCTATTTTTGTCGCGTCACACACCGATCGCAGGGACCCGGCACTCAGTATTCGCGCGCTGAAATTGAATTTTCAAGAGCTATGACGCGTACCTCATGGACTAAAGCAATCTGTCAATTGAGCTCAGAGCACAAGTCCAAACTTCCGAGCCAGTTTAAGCATCCCGGGATCTGAGAAACGCCGAGAAATTATTCCACC
>NW_008775453.1:0-316 GCF_000715545.1 Opisthorchis viverrini
ACCATGGACCTTGTGGTCAGTAAATTCGTGATCTAACCAATTGGGCCATCTCGCCCTCCGTACCCTAAATGTGTAAGCGGACGCCCTTCGGAATATTTCGACCCCACAGGCATTAAAGGGAGGAGTGAATATTCAATAGAACTTAGAGGAAAGGTGAAACAGGACAGCCTAGCGTGACAACACGTCCTATAGTGAACTCAGGTGACAGCCTCCCGTAGAACTTCACGCGTCCACGGTAGTTGGTAAGCAGCGCTTTAAGGTGAGCCAAGAATTTATGCAGCAAACCTTACTCCATGAACAATTCCATAGGCCCTGA
>NW_008775454.1:0-316 GCF_000715545.1 Opisthorchis viverrini
CCCCCCCCCCCCCCCACATAGTGAGCTTCAAACCACTAAAACATTCGGAATACCTCTTTTCCCCTCTGTGTTGAGTATATGCTCAAATTGTTGAATGTTGATAAAACCGAAATCAATTTGGTTTCTCGAAAATCGCTGTGAAGAGATTAGACCTTATGGTAGTGTGGCCCACTGAGGTCTACTGGGGGTGGAAGGGGGTTTACTTTGACACCCGCAAAGTTTTTCATACTAAACACGTACTACTGTAGTAGTATGCCGGAACGGATCCACTCCCTTGCGGTTAGGTTAGGCTTATGAGCCAGAGGCTTTGGTTGAG
>NW_008775455.1:0-316 GCF_000715545.1 Opisthorchis viverrini
TCTCTTGGGTTCAGGATGTATTGATGGCAAACTAGCTTATTCTGCCATCACTCAAATTCTGCACACACGTCAGCAGGAGTATCACAGTAGGCGTTTACTGGTTGGATTAACGCTGACCAACGCATCCAGTCCGGATGCCAGGGTTCCAGAAAATCGATCGTAAGGAGTTTTAGCTATGTACAGAGACAAAAGCGCCTGGTGCCTTGGTTTTTGATGAAACTAGATGACCTATTATCTTTGTAATGTACTCCTCATAAGATGACTTACTACACAGTCATTCGTGTATATCAAGTACACTAACACGCATGTTCTAAAC
>NW_008775456.1:0-316 GCF_000715545.1 Opisthorchis viverrini
CGCAATTTTTACCCGTTCAATTTTCTGAGAATTTTACCAGAAACCTGAAGCGTTGGAATTTTTCAATAAAGCGCCTGTTGTGAATTTCGCTGGTTCAAGTGCCATCTATAAACACAGAGCGTTTTAATTTGGTAATCGCTTTACTTCAATGAAGGGGTTTTCGATAAGGAGCAAAAAAACATTCGAACCATGCACTCGCTTGCCTACACGGAGTGAAATATTACTCTGGCTGGGGTATTTCGTACTTTCACTGTTTAATATTACCATTAAAAAAGAAACCACGGACCTTTATTCCCATTTGTTGCGATAACGAGAA
>NW_008775457.1:0-316 GCF_000715545.1 Opisthorchis viverrini
GGCGTTTAACTTCGTGATGCGACGTGTTTTCAAATCATCTTCCAAGACTCCGAAGGTAAATGACGACTGTTTAAATCATGGGTGATATGACTGCGCCAATCCCGAATCCACTGAATCATTGTCGTTGTTGTTGTTTATTTTACCCATCGCTTGATGTGTTACCTTCCTGTGTTACCTTCTTCACCACGGAGTAGCTTGGTTTAATCAACGACTGCTCGGTCCAAAGTCATATCGATTTCTTGCATAGGTTCGTGCATGCATAATTACGTGTAACATCACATAGATCGGAAGGCTAGCCAAGCGGCACTGTGAACTG
>NW_008775458.1:0-316 GCF_000715545.1 Opisthorchis viverrini
ATCGCATCTACTGACGCGAGATGGTTTCAGTATTGCTTCGATATTGTCCCAAAAATTGCCTAATCATGCTGGCAAACCGACTGAATAATTTCGAGGAAATTAACCAGCCGCTATGGATCATCTCTCTTATAATGGATGTTCAAAAACCGGTTACCCCCGGACGCAATGACGGCATCCGCTGAGTTGGAAACTCGTCAGGTGTTGGGAAGTTTCTTCCAAATCACTTGGTTCGGTTCGCGATCTTGTGTATGAAAGTTGCTTGGAAATTTATCTAACTATGACCACAAGCGACTGAACTCCTTTACTTCCTCGCTTC
>NW_008775459.1:0-316 GCF_000715545.1 Opisthorchis viverrini
GCATAAACATTCGAGGAAACACGAAATGCAGCAAAACTCTTTCTTTCCTTGATCATGGTACTTAGGCCAGGGATTCTTGATGTTCTAGAAATCGAATTGTCAATTCCACTAGTTTAGTTTTTACAACCCGAATCAACCTGAATTTCGAGCGAGGCACTTTGTAGGCACCTAAATTAAGCATTCTAACCTGACCCCAGATAAAAACCGGGAATTAATATATTGTCTTGTATTGTAGGGTTCTTTTATATACACGAGTTCTGAGAACCGATCTTCCGTCATCGGGATTGTGCATTAATGGCATCTGTTTGAGTTCCAC
>NW_008775460.1:0-316 GCF_000715545.1 Opisthorchis viverrini
AGGTTTTTCAGCATTGAAGGGGGATCACTGACAGGGCGAAATCTCACTGAAGACTGTTGCGAGTTCAGAAAGACCCGAGCGTGGACATGAAGTGAGCACTGACTGTCACATGGTGTGCAAGAGTTGCCTAAGAATTTGATTACCAACTGAAATATATCATTTTGCTTCTTCGATACTGTTTTATATGTTTGGAAACAAACGAAAGTGTTGGGTTCATCCACACATATCTGAACCTCATTTTGCTAAGGGAAAAACTTTGACCGAAAACGTGGGACAGAAAGTCACGTGGAAGCGCAAGCAAGCCAGAGCCGTAACA
>NW_008775461.1:0-316 GCF_000715545.1 Opisthorchis viverrini
AACGCGATGATTCAGAGTTGCAACGAACCTGAACTGCCACGCTGTTCCTGGCATCTTTTCGTTGCGCTCTATCAGCCAAATGGCTATAGAGAGGAGTTGCTGGATATTCTTATCAAAGATCACAGACAATATGTCGAGAAGGACTGTTATCCAGTACCGATTACACAAGGTTCCTGTTATCCGTTCACTTCGATCGATCAGATGAGCCTGATCTACATATATCACGTGTGTCACATGTTCAAACCAGAGAATGCGGAGGGTTTACATTTAGAGGTGAGTCAATAGCAAAGTCGTCATTTCAATTGTTGCTGAGCAG
>NW_008775462.1:0-316 GCF_000715545.1 Opisthorchis viverrini
AAGTTCATGTCAGATTCACACTCAAGCCAGTGAACGCAACTCCAAGGATCATCATCCACAGGCAAGCGGACGATTTTAGATGCAGTCAGTGGTGTTTCGGATCGACTCAGATCCGCAACTGACGTTCAGAAAGACGTAGTTTTCTAATACATTTTGCATGGTTAATTCGAATCCGTTGCAGTACCTTTGAGCTCTGATGTTTCCACCTCGTCGTCGAACAAGTATGAAATGACACCGTCTATCCTCCTGGCAAACGAATTTTGAGATGAGTTTTGAAAATAGTGCTAGTCCATTGACCACTGCACTCTTATCACAA
>NW_008775463.1:0-316 GCF_000715545.1 Opisthorchis viverrini
CGATTTTTTAAGCATCTCTAGCTTCATTTACATTGTTGCCTAATGAATGTCGGTGAATTCTTGGACGATATCTAGGTTCACCTCAGGTTTCTAGCGATATTTCATCAACCTTTTCCACTTTTTTCTCATTCCCGAAAAAAACTCTCCCTTGCACACCACCACCCCTGTAACTTTATTAGCCACGCACTCGTTCACCTCAGATTATCAAACTACCGTTCAGTTTATTCAAACCCGGTTTGTTTCCAGTTTGTTCAGTCCAGCAGTTGTGCTCTGCAACTTAGGTTGTTGTTTAGACGCAACATACTACTCATAAGGT
>NW_008775464.1:0-316 GCF_000715545.1 Opisthorchis viverrini
CTTTGTAGAGGGCTGGATACAGACCGTCCTTTCTTGGAGCCATCTTACATTTGAGTATGGATATTTCTTACTTTGTTCTTAAAATTAATACTGCAAGGGAGTATTCTATAATCGGCACGTCTGAAGAACGCGTTCCCCTTTGTCCGTGTGCCTCGCGTCGAACCTAAGATTACCACCCAATCGTGTCACATCTTCGCTAAGCCTGTCTACCAGATCACCCATGTTACCAGCAGGCACAACGATGTCTGATGTTGTAAAAGCACACGTTGACTATCATACAGATTGTCCTCGGGTGATCCAAAGCTACAGTATGTCT
>NW_008775465.1:0-316 GCF_000715545.1 Opisthorchis viverrini
GAAATATGGGGTGCAAGGCCCCTGCCTTAAAGGACTGGGCTTTATCTTGCTATGAAGGTGTTTGTACCTCCACAATGAAAGCTTTACTTTGATGCCCACAAGGTCCCTTGTGCCTGGTTGTTCAGTGGGTTTACGTTTGAAGTACGTTCCAACGTACATCTGACCCTTCAATTTGGGGTTCGAGACATTCATGGCAAAATTATCCCTCAGAAGCTTGTGTCACTGTTATTGTGCTGCCACCCACTCATTGTCTTGCGGCTTGGCTTTCGAGTCAGAGGCATTGTTTGGGAGCCATAGTCGTCCTCCTGTCCAGGTT
>NW_008775466.1:0-316 GCF_000715545.1 Opisthorchis viverrini
AAAGGACACTCATTCGCAAACTAATCTGGTTTGAGCAAGTAACCTAATTTGATCCCAGCTGCATATTTAGTTTTCAGGATTAACATCAAATAACTGTGTTACGCAACCTTATATTTCAGCTGGGAAGGACTTCGAGACTTTGCGGTAATCACTGGACGAATTTTGCTTCAAGTGATGAACCCCAAGTGGAGGAAGACTGTGGTTCGCTGTTTGGGGTTTTTCAGCAACGTAGTGAGTAGTGTGTTCCGTCAAGATGGTCGGATCATGGTGCTGAATCTTAACTGAGGGGTTGATAGAGACGGAGTGTTTTGGCCAG
>NW_008775467.1:0-316 GCF_000715545.1 Opisthorchis viverrini
CACCAAGGGTAGGAGCACTCGACTCGAATTTCACATGCGCTGTACTAATATCATTCAGGTGAACATGGTCACGCTACAGAGGCGTGATTCGTTTACCAGACGCAACCAATCAAAAATCACCTAGCAGGTTTCAAGCGTCCGTGGCTCTCCGGAAAAGGAACTCCTGACAGGCAAACCACTCAGTTGATACAACCAGGACAACTACTGGGTCAATGTTCGAGACATCGGGCAAAACAATCACATCTTCGTAGCGCGAACGCATTCGGCTGTTCAGACTTGCACACTGAGATGCGCCCAGCGTGCGCTGGTGGAGTAG
>NW_008775468.1:0-316 GCF_000715545.1 Opisthorchis viverrini
TTTCTAAACTGCTTCTACGCATTTCCCATATTTTCAACTCCTGGTTGCCCGGAGTCTTATGGCGCTGGCAATCAGCTACCACTCAGAGGCGGTTTCATCCCTTGGTATCGGCTCCATCAAAGAGGGAGGAGAAATTCATTTAACCAGTAACAACCCTCAATCGAGTGAGATTCAATCATTGGAAGCATCCCCTGGTTTCGGATACCAAGGTAGCTCATTGAACATGGCACAGACCTACTGAGCGGAAATTCTATGCTTTGAACGTAACCACTGTGTTTGAGCTACCCCTGCCTAGGCCTTGGAGACCTTGTAGTAT
>NW_008775469.1:0-316 GCF_000715545.1 Opisthorchis viverrini
CCATGCAGGTTCCAGCAAAGCGCTAGTCACATCATCGTCATCACTCTAAACTGCTCAACTATCGGTCTTCGAAAGAAGAGTATGCATACACTGCAAATCCGACCGGCGCTAATGAACGCCTATGCGACCTGGCATCCTCGAGCTAACGATCCTCGCAGATTCAAAGCAGCTGATCACTAGCACCCACGGCAAATGCTAAAAATACACAGGAAGGACAGTGTAACTGACTGCCTATGTCGGAGGACTCTGTTATAATTGATCCGGTGGCAACCACATGACCGAAAACCGAACTCGAATTGTCAAAACTCTCCTGGTT
>NW_008775470.1:0-316 GCF_000715545.1 Opisthorchis viverrini
CCAATCGATGTCAGTGGCGTTCTTGTTGCAAGCTCCCATGCAAGTTGTCTGAATGAGTGTCTGCAAGTCTCGGAAATTCGAAATGATCCTATCAGGCTGGCCCCTGGTCTCACTTTGATTCTCTACTAGTCAATAAGGCTTGCAACTAACTTGTGATTGTACGATACCGAGGTATCGTTGTCGAACACGGACGTTATTCTGTCAAAGATGGTGGTCATATCAGTCTAGACTTGAAAAAGAAGAGTCTGTTTCACGCTTTTACTAAACTATGTTGACTGTATGTTTTTGGAGGCATTAGGAGAATATTTGTTCCACT
>NW_008775471.1:0-316 GCF_000715545.1 Opisthorchis viverrini
TCAAGCAGTCTAGTCATCAAAAGTTGTCTTACTATCAACTCTGACAAAGGCGTCAAAGTGAGAAATTTGGAGCATGGCTCGGGCCTTATGATCCTGATTAGGCCTGTCCGCACAAGACTAGCGACGTTCCAACCATCGCGAGCCGTCCCTGTTTCATTCAGTGGGAACGACAGCAGAAAACCATTCATGATTTCACCCACTATTCCTTCAAATCTTGGTCCAAATCTGATACACCTACAGAAAACAGCGGATCTGTTTATCTCTCTTCTTTAGTGTCAGTACAATAATTTCACAAATTCTGAAAAACCAATCACTT
>NW_008775472.1:0-316 GCF_000715545.1 Opisthorchis viverrini
TAGTCGTCCAAAAAGCTAAAGGAAGGGTGGGAACATCACCCTTCTCACCCGAAAAGAGAAACTGATTGACCTTAGGGAGTGAGGGTTCCTTGAACGCCTCCAGTACTTCTCACTTCGTAATTACTTTCAGATTCCCTTGCAGGCTTTAGAAAATCCACGTTTTGTCACTTCATTAATCCACTAGCAAATGTGTGATATTTTTGGCATAGCCAGGTCTGATGTGGCACGCGTAAAACAACAACAATCGCATGCTCCATATGTTTCCCATGACACATCTCACAGCTGGTCACTGTCCAGGACGGATTAGAGCTTCAAG
>NW_008775473.1:0-316 GCF_000715545.1 Opisthorchis viverrini
ACGGAAATCCCGAATATCGTCGAATGGTGGTTAACAGCTAGATCATTGTTGTCAACAATCGGTACAAACAAAGCTACTAACCACTAGAGTAGTCCGTTAGGTGGCTTGGATATCGAATGCCTTCCCCGGACTATGACCGTACATTGTTGGGGCAACCAGACGAACAGATTTGGTGGAGGTAAGCAGGCAGCAGCAAGCAATTTCAATTTCAATAACTGAAACAAGGTAACAGATTTCCACTTGGCTCGCAAGTGCAGCACACCAGTAGTCTGAGAGCTAGTCACTTTTATCAAAACCTGTGAGGAATGCAGCATCA
>NW_008775474.1:0-316 GCF_000715545.1 Opisthorchis viverrini
CCATATCCCTCCAACCAATAGTATCACTCTCAAGATCTGCGATCTACGGTCTTTTGCAAAAATTTTAGAATTAGTTAAAGCACCTAACTTATGGTTCTCAAGAATTAACAATGCTGGGTAATTTTTGGGGAGTTTGGAGGACGTAAGCAACGATCAGGACTTTACAAAGTTCACCTTTGATAATGCGATGCGAAAACATGGAGCTATAATTGTAGTGAATGATATCAATCCCAAAGTGTGGATCCGTTACGTGAATGACATTTTGTGGTGATCAAGAGAAGGGAACTCCAGCAAGTAAGCTAACTACTAGTACAAT
>NW_008775475.1:0-316 GCF_000715545.1 Opisthorchis viverrini
AAATGGGGTGGCGAACTCTCCAAAGGTCATATTATAGTTTGCCAACACACACTCAACAACCATGGTAGCTAGTTCTTCTCTCATTGGACAGGTCCCCTGACATTACAGAGCAGAAAAATCTACTGTGACTGGCAATCCTTATGGCCTAAGGTGTACCTGATGGGGAGCAGTCACAAGTCCGACAAAATCGCTCATGGGCTGTGAACTGTTTAACGTATGGCGATTCGCGGGAATCCCCATTAGGGACCGACAGTAAACAGTATCACACATGAGACGAAAAAGGAGTTAACTGGAGTGGAATCGATCAAAGTAAAAA
>NW_008775476.1:0-316 GCF_000715545.1 Opisthorchis viverrini
AGTGTTCCAGACCAAAACGGTAGAACCAAACAATTGTCTTCGATCCCATTCCAGGCACCGTCAATCCGATTTGTCTCAAAGTTGCAGACGAGACCAATTTCGGTACGTCTTAGAACGATCCTACTTATCTTTTTTTTGTGAATACCTATCTCCTGGTAATTGCGGTGTACTTGAATGTTTCTTCAGGGCTGTCTTCACTGCACCGATGCCCGCATTCGTTTTTACCGTGAGATTAAGACAAACTAATGGTGGTTATCTGATTCGGTAAATACCGGAGAACTTGGCATGGTTGCTTATTTGTAGCTTCCAATGTAGC
>NW_008775477.1:0-316 GCF_000715545.1 Opisthorchis viverrini
TCCTGACGTCAGCGACGTATGAATTTTGTCTGTCTGAAAACCCACACCCGACCCGGATTCACCTTAAACATCCGCTACATCTAAATCGATGCTCTGATGCGCGGAATAAAACAATCCAGCCTATTTTAATAAGGTGTTCCTTGTTTAATCCGTGGGCTTTAGAAGAAATTGAAATTCATTTAATTTAAGGCTACACGACCTGGATAGCGCATCTATTTCAAACACGAGCTGCGTAGTGTGAAATAAAGCTAGGAAATAAACGTACTCATGCTGTGCGGAATTACTCATTCCCTTGACTATGAACGGACCTGAGTTG
>NW_008775478.1:0-316 GCF_000715545.1 Opisthorchis viverrini
CGTGGGTTGTTGGATTAGTCTATTATGTGTAGTTAGGACATTATATTCATCTACGAACATATGCACAGGCCCGGAAGTTACTACAAGTAGCCTCGGCGGGTGACACTGAGTATAGTTATGAGTATGACCAGCCGACGTTCGTCGTTGGACTAAGCTGCTGGACATAGTTGAAGCCTCATAACCAGTGTTGCACATAGGCACAAGCTTGCGATTACGGTAGGTAGCTAAGGCAGGCGATACTGACTACAGTTACGAGTATGACGGGCCGTCGTCGGCCGTTAGATTAAGGTATCACGCATAGTTGGAGCCTCGTTTT
>NW_008775479.1:0-316 GCF_000715545.1 Opisthorchis viverrini
TATTAAATGGCATCGCAGTGGGAAGTAGAGCCCTCGAGGACTTAGGAAATTGGCAAACGCCTTTTGTTCCTCAGGTAACACCGAAATGCTGGTCCGGAAGGGCTCCCATCTGATCAGAAATAGGGTGAAATCCCTAATCAAGTGTCTGTCTAACTCATTTGACTCTGTCAGGGAGGAAGAGGTTGTCTTAACAGAATGGGGTGTGTCGATAATGGTGTCCATTTTAGAAATTGTCGCCAGGATGGATTGTGGCAATCGCAGGGGAGTTAGTTTGCTTCTTGTTGTAACATTTCGCATCTCAGAAGTTTTTAAACAC
>NW_008775480.1:0-316 GCF_000715545.1 Opisthorchis viverrini
TGGAAGGCTCACTACTAGCCTCTAATGCCCGTTTGGTCGAAGAGCTCCCGGGGCATTCACTCACAGATGTCTAGTACACTGTTCTTTGGTCTGTCGCTGGGGTAATGGAAACAACATTAGATAATTTAAAAACATCTTGCCTCACAGTTTGATATGCACTCCACGCCTTCAAAGTGTGAAGTGCTACTGCAAGAGCGGGTAGGCCTAAATCCTAGTTTCACGCTTACGGATGAGCGGATTGATGTAGTGTAAAAGTTTGTCTTTCTGGTTAGCCGCATCAGTCCCGATCGTCCGGATTGGGAAGGCCAGAACAGCT
>NW_008775481.1:0-316 GCF_000715545.1 Opisthorchis viverrini
GTTATATGGTTCTAGTAGCCTTCAGAACAATGTACCTATCCGACCTTCCTGCTCCTGTTAAAGACTGCCAAAAATCAAAATAGGTTTCTTGATTTTTCAGAGAAGCATTGATCTCTGCCCTACTAACACGCCAAACTTCAGTCCCTTTGTCACCCGAGTGTAATTTGCCACTGGGATGAGAACCCACTCGTAAATTGATGAAAGATAGATAGGTCTTCGACGTATGCAAATCAATCTGGTTTTAAGGGGAGACTCCAATGAATCTCTTACTTAGGATGTGCTTTAAATGAATGTGGTGCACAAAGGCCGCCTCATG
>NW_008775482.1:0-316 GCF_000715545.1 Opisthorchis viverrini
TCAGGCGCACATTACCCGGAGAATAGTGATTTAACTTTGCTCAGGGTCAAACCTGAATGAAAGTTCCGAATGATCAGCGACATTGTTCGGCCGTCTCAGCACACAGAGTTTCGCGGTTTGAGTATGTTGGTTGTCCCGGGAATTCTAGAAGGATTAGGTGCAAAAATTTGCTTTTCGAGCACCATTGTCTAGCCGCATTCGTGGCTCAGTTGTAACTGTGAAAAATATTTGTACCAGTCTTAGAGGCCTTCACAACATTCTTAAATGAAGTAGGTGTATGCCAGAACCCGGTGAGGATGGGAACTCACCTGAACGA
>NW_008775483.1:0-316 GCF_000715545.1 Opisthorchis viverrini
ACTTCTCAAATTTATCACATCATGTACTTTTACTTACTCAAACGTGAAGCTATCCCTAGAGAAAATAGATACAAAGCGTTCGTCTATCGGTTCCAGACTAAATAATCGTAAGCGAAATCTAGCGAAAGGGGCCAGACTAATCGGAAGCAGCTTCCAATTTTTGCATGGGAATTGTAACACCCCCAAGAATATCTTTGGATTTCATATTATATCTTGCCATTATTGTATTTAAAACAATCTTTCAAAACACAATTCAACAAAGACAACGCAATATAATTTCTAATTCGTACTTTATACTTAACATTTTTGCCCCACA
>NW_008775484.1:0-316 GCF_000715545.1 Opisthorchis viverrini
CAGATGTGCTCGTCATAGTCGGGTCGGTCGGTCGTCATATTCCCGTGTTACATTTTGGCATTCGTCGCTTGCATTCACTTTTTATGTTTGTGACCATGTTCTTCAAAAGTAAATGATAATACATGAGTGTACGCTCGAAAGCAATCGCAAAAATCAGTGGCCACCGCGACGCTCGTTAGACGCCTAGAAATGTCTGCATTCGAACAATAAGTTCATGAACTAATCGTCTCAAACCTTTTCTTTGAAAATTTCTCAAAAGTGCTTGAAATTAATGATGTTCAATGATCTTCGAGACATCTAGCAAACCTCAAGGTCA
>NW_008775485.1:0-316 GCF_000715545.1 Opisthorchis viverrini
AAATTAAGACAGCATAAATGAACGCAGTGCTCCATTGAATCAACGCCGACATGGATCAGACTTACCGCGACCTTTGACGCTGTTTTTAAGGCAGATAAATGGAATGCGAAGACGTCGGCTCACATAGCATCAAGTCAGCTAGATGCTCTCGTGTGTGCTCGTATGTGAAAGTGATGTATACTCTCATTTGTACATCAGTCCAGTTTTCATGTGAGAGTAACCTGAACCACAGCTAAATCTCTCGTATATGAAGTTCCTAAAAAACAGAATGCGTTGCTTCAACCGCCGGAGTGAAGTCCTCAGTCAACGCTTGTCC
>NW_008775486.1:0-316 GCF_000715545.1 Opisthorchis viverrini
AAATGTTTTTTACCGTACTGGTCTAGACTTTCGAGCCAGGTTGAAAACCCCGACGGAACTACATTGTACCCTCATTATAATGCCATAATCCTTTTTGTAAAGGTGCCAGGTCTATCTTGTAACGAATTCAGGCGTTGAAAAGTCCTCAGATTTCTATGAAAATATGAAATTCAAAACTGTGTACGTGTGATACTGCGCACCATCCTGGAGAGACTTTTCAGCGAGATCGGAGCACTTTGTAGCCGGTAGATTGTAGATCTGAAGAGGGCTTTTTTGCCGGAATAAATAATAGTCTGTCTAACGATGCCATGAAAAT
>NW_008775487.1:0-316 GCF_000715545.1 Opisthorchis viverrini
GCCAACACGTTTTACACTGTTGACGTAACGAGCATGCCGCAGGAACACGTAAGACGATTTTGCAGCTTAGCGCTCACATCTTTCGACCAAAAGTTTTTCTCGTTCCGCGTAGTTAGCGTGCTCATAAGTTTTTTCCGACTGCTGTTCACGCCCCAACTAGCACTCAGTTCAGACAAACTCTGGACGCCACTTTAGTTGAATCCTTGCGCTGGCATGTTACTGCCCTGCGCAAGGATCTCAAAGAACACTGCTGCGTCCTTTTTTCACCTGTCCCATTCACTTGAACAGAAGCCGCTGAACGACTAGGGCAAACAGT
>NW_008775488.1:0-316 GCF_000715545.1 Opisthorchis viverrini
CTCCTCATAGGACTGTTGATATATCGAACTAGGGAGGATGACGTTCCAAACGCCTTATAAAATCTGACGACTGCGTAATGCGAAACTGTACAGAGCGCTCTGGAGTTACCAACACAATATTGCGGTTGAAAGCATTCGCTAGGGAGTAAATAAGCAGAATATGTAACAGCAAGATAGCTTCCAAATAATCATCTTGATGATACATCCAAACTGGAGTGATCGCCGCTGTAATTCACGGCTCCAGCAATCAGCGACTGTTTCATGAAAACACCGAACAAGAATGGGTGATACGAAGATAAATCTTGGCCCGATGAGG
>NW_008775489.1:0-316 GCF_000715545.1 Opisthorchis viverrini
AATCATCCAGTCTCGGAAAATGTCCGCCACACTTGGCTGAAAATATTACCCACGCATTTTTCGCTTCCCTGATCTACTCAGAACATTAGTTACGTGAAAGCACCCTTATAATGTGCCCATGAACCCCACATGTGTAGAGTGCGGCATCACCAAAGCACCAATGCACTCATTCGTCGGTGGCAGCGATTTTTTACGGCAATCATGGTGATACGATTAACAAACCTATTTATTCTTAGATAACCCCAACAAAGAAATCAAGAGTTTCTTGCTGGTGCCTTGCTGGTGAGATGCCTTTATGACGCCACAAGTGATGCAA
>NW_008775490.1:0-316 GCF_000715545.1 Opisthorchis viverrini
TCAGCCATAAACGGTCTACCGGCACTACACGCCTAAGGGTTCGGAAGAAGTTTTTTTACCTGTCGTTTAGATGAACGTGAACTAACCCGACCCCAGAAACTTGGGAGAAATTTCAAATCCTGTGTATCAATCTGTGAATCCGTGATGGATACGTTGATTCCAGCTGCTCCAATGGGTCGTCGGGGATTGGGAGTGTGTGAGCGATACAGTCGAGCATTGGGTCCCCATACAGGAGGTGGCTATTGCTGACCCGACTAATTTACTGGTTAGTGTTTTATCTTTCTTTTTAAGGTCATATAGTGTCCATCTCTCGGTC
>NW_008775491.1:0-316 GCF_000715545.1 Opisthorchis viverrini
AGCTTTCTTACAAGGCTAATAATTCTCAGCCTCGGTTGGAGTTCTCAGTTTCGGGAATCATCCATCGTGAAGGTTACATATTGAGGCCACTGAATATACACTATCTTGTAGTCGACACAACGTTGAGACGCCTCTTTGTAGAAATTGGAAGCCATAGGATGAGCCTTGGGTAACAAAGAGATACCCAATCAGCTGTATGTGATTGCTCTCCGCAATTTAGCTGATGAAACAACCACACTGGACACATAGGCAATCAGGAGTGCATAGTTTGCATTTATTGGGTTGTGCACATTTTGTTCCGACACGTGTTCAGTCT
>NW_008775492.1:0-316 GCF_000715545.1 Opisthorchis viverrini
AAATGACGCACGTGACTTGCATACGAGTAGGGGCCCTAATCAGCTGGGCGAAAAGTTCCCAACAATCTCGGCTGAGATAAGTCACCTTGCGAGAGTGTACGAGATGAACATTTGAATCTTATTGGTAGTTTTACTTAGTACTTACGTCCTGCCGGGAAGTGTTCCGTCATCTTCATACATAGTGTTCACAAAGCTATTGACATGAAACGGGAGAAAGCTGTAAGTTAGGCTCCCAAAATATCACTACGAAGCAGGTGGTTGACAAACTGAAATCCATTATTACTTTGTAAAAGGGGCACTTTAGTGGTGACAATCT
>NW_008775493.1:0-316 GCF_000715545.1 Opisthorchis viverrini
GATATTCAGTGGAATAATTTTGTTGCTGGTCACCTTGTCTCTCTTTAAAGAGATCGTCTGCCTCGAACTGGCCCAGCAAAACAGTCTACTGTACATTTACATCACTAACACCGAATACAAGATAAGTGCCACGCCATTGAGTTGTGCTAAATATGTTTCTGGCTAGCACAACGGTTCGGCCGTTTTACCTCCAACCCATAACAATGATTTTTCTACTCGTTTGGCGTCAGACTGACGAACGTACGAAATGAAGGCATAGACTGTAGTCATCTCAATAGGAGGTGAATGTCAATGCATAATAGCATATCTCTTTTTT
>NW_008775494.1:0-316 GCF_000715545.1 Opisthorchis viverrini
GTTTGCTAGTTTTAGGTATCAAGGTTGTAGTGGTGAGGTGAGGCACCGACAGTGCGCCCATCCCTATACTGGAGGGCGACTGCAGTACTCAACAAAAGTCTTTGGCTCAAAACTCTGACGAGAAGGCAACTGGCTTGGGCGGGAAATGTAAACGCATTGTCATTTCTAAAGAACGAATCCCGCGCGCGTTCTAACCCCTAACGGCGTTGGTCAGAACTCTCATCATTGACAAGCGAACGTCGCAAAGGCACCCCCACCCAGTTAAATTCAGTGTCTCGCTGAGGCACACAAACCTTCACACCATGATAGGGACCAG
>NW_008775495.1:0-316 GCF_000715545.1 Opisthorchis viverrini
GTTTTATTGTAAGAGGGGTGTACGAACCACTTTCTGGGCAGACTGTTTTCGGAAGCAAAACAAAACATTCTTTTGCCATATGGCACGTTAGCCGTAAAACACAAACAAGCCGGGGCCAGAGCAACGGTCTGAAAGTCAAACGTGATGTGACACATCGCTGAAGTCCATTAGTATGCACACAGTGGAAAGGAGAACAGATTCAAGTGAATGTTTCCTCATTGCCTTGCTTGGACAGGTGAATCAGAAAATGGTGAATGTTATTAATTACTTGTGTATGTTGGAGCCTATTCAACTCATAAGGTTGATGAAAATCCAT
>NW_008775496.1:0-316 GCF_000715545.1 Opisthorchis viverrini
TGTGAATTATTCTTTTGGAGGTGTCAGAATTATGGGTGCAGTGAGTTTAAATTTTCCCATTCAGATGGAGAACATGGAAAAAATTGACTTGCCTCCTGAAAGAAACGTGGAGCCAGTCCTTTGGGTTTGTTCTCGTGAACAGGAACCAACTTCCACGTTAAGCCATCGGCTTGGAAAACCTGAGCAACGGAACCGGAAACACAGCAGCTGTCTAGTTTCCTAAAGACTGAAATTCTAAGGAATTCTAAGGAATTTACACCAAAACCAACAGGCAAGGTCACATTAAAAAGACAGACGAGGCGAACAAATTAAAAAA
>NW_008775497.1:0-316 GCF_000715545.1 Opisthorchis viverrini
TGTATAGATGGCTGTGTGGAATGGACAGCAGCAGTTTCGGTTTGAGCCTGATGCTGACGCGTTGTGCATCAGCTGCCTGACATATCGCATCAAACAGCTCACCTCGACGGATTCGGAGTTCACTGTTTTCAAATCGAGGAAAACAATTGCGACAATCGGTGAATGCTGCGACATTGGGTAACAAATCAGTGGAATTTCGAGGGTTTAGGATGGTTGTCAAATTCTTCCTGTATTCCGCACTTGCAGATGTAACGGGATCCGCAATCGCCTGGATAATCTGCATCCCCTTATGTTGCAGGTCATTCAGTTGGGCTTC
>NW_008775498.1:0-316 GCF_000715545.1 Opisthorchis viverrini
CACTGAGGGCGTGACTGGGTCACGTCTCCAACCCTTCTCGGGGTCCCCTTCCAGTCATTATACACAAAACGAAGAAAGTCCCTGATCCTAAGAGTGTCATGACCTTTAACCGATCAGATCGGTACAGAAGTAACTTCTGTGAGATAATGACTAAGACTACGGATACAACGATGCAGCTGTCTACAGTTAACTTTATTAGTCCTGTTCCAAATATTACTCTCTATTCCATCCGTTCTTTAGTTCCAAAGTACAGTTTTCTCAGATTGTCGTACGATGGTCTGCGGCAGTATCTCACCTAATATGGAACGGTTTTATA
>NW_008775499.1:0-316 GCF_000715545.1 Opisthorchis viverrini
ACTCATCTCATTTTGCAGGGAAAAAGGACGGGCAAGCTTTTATGGCATGACAGCAGACACCAACGTTGATCCGTTTGCTATGAAGGGTGCACCGATAAATCGTTTGTTATAAAATAGATTCCGGGTGGTCACTGAGAGAAAACAGAGCACGTGGTAATACGGCTTCCCGTACTTACTGAACACAAATCGCCTGCTGAAAGACTTTCAAAGCGTCTACTTCAGGTCGCACGTTTAGACATATTCAATTCGTGTCTGTTATGCGATAGACAGTTCAAGTAGCATCGATGAGCGCAGACTAAAAACCATTAAAGCAGAA
>NW_008775500.1:0-316 GCF_000715545.1 Opisthorchis viverrini
AGTTATGGGGACAAGCGAACCATGAACCACAGGAACGGGACAGAGTGAGTTTACTCAGCCTACACAGGCAACATGGAGCAGTTTGACTATAGTTGCCTAGCGGTGACGACACGATTCGGTCGCCGTCTTACCGGATGTCTGAACGAAACCCGGTGAGGTCCCCTCCCTTTCCAAGTTCGTGGTCATCTCCCTTTTGGTAAAATATAATCACGAAACACAACGGTCAGCTGATGTTGGAATAAGACACTGTTGGTAGAACAGCTATTGGCTAATCAAACTTCGCAAAGCTGTACTGGACTTCCAGTGGTCCAGATCA
>NW_008775501.1:0-316 GCF_000715545.1 Opisthorchis viverrini
CTGTTTCATCCTTATTGGGAATCATCAAACAGTGCACATCTCACGAAACTCGGGAAGTCTCCAACAAGTGACCCTCCGGTCAGAGTTTGAACACCTCAGTTGTCGGCCTCATCTCAAGGTTAGCTGTGATGTAAGCTTCCACACACGTATGACGTTTGACAAGACTAGAACCTACGGTTTCTTTACTTGCGATCGGTCAGGTAGAGAACCGTTAAATATGTTTGATTCGTGAGTCTATTTGCTCACTCGTCCAGCATGATACAAGTTCGGACCCCGGCATCTGTATTCTTTATGCTAAACTGGCCTACTTGTGTCA
>NW_008775502.1:0-316 GCF_000715545.1 Opisthorchis viverrini
TTTTTTTGTGCGGAGTGAATAAGTTGTTGGAAAACCGAGGAGATGTTAAGTTTATGTTCAATCAATTTTCTCGTTTGCACTACTGGTGTGAGGCTTATGTTCTATCGTGTTTGGCTCGATTCTTTACCTTCTCATCAGTGATGTATTTTGTATTTGAATTTCCAGAAAAAAATCACTCATACTGAGAGAAAAATTTGGGGGTTGTGGGCAAAAGGTGTATCAAAAGCACTATATAACCATGTCTGATCAAAGCGCATACCACGAGATAAGGACAGTCAGGCACTTCTAAGTGCCTATCGTTCTTTCCAAGGATGAA
>NW_008775503.1:0-316 GCF_000715545.1 Opisthorchis viverrini
CACGGGCCTTCCGGTCAGTAAATTTGCGCGACCGACTAAGTTTTCTGGTCGGCATTTTCATACTTTGTTTCCAGATCATAAACTGCCCATCTACCGGTCGCTTCCACTCACCACAGGCCTGGGCGAAATGCGCTCTGTGGTAAACGGTCCTCTGGCCTGCGGAGTTCATATCCTAGCGTGGGTAATTCACGTATCGGAGGAGAGTTCTTCCCACCTAACTGCTTTTTCCGCACTCGGTCGGCAAATTTGAGCATTCATATAACCCGCTAGGATTACTATATCCGTTTTTGCTGACCGAAGCAGTCGTGACAGATCT
>NW_008775504.1:0-316 GCF_000715545.1 Opisthorchis viverrini
TTGAAGAGAGCCAGATATCCAAATCCTTTACGGTATCTAGCTAAGTATTGTCCTCTGGTCCTTTCCCTTCAAGCAGAGGCATTCGCTGAGTTTCATCCGAACCACCTATGAACGCACTTTTCGTCACTCAGAGAAAGGGACCATCCCAGTGACTACTTTGCGGCATCAACAACCATGTGGAGAATATTGGTACTGGTACTCCAGGACTTCAGTTCCTGCGTAAAAACACATGCGAACTCGAATGATTATTATGATGATCGTTGACATAGAGAAGGCGAAATGGTTCGGTGGTTAGAACGCGAATTTAATGACCGGA
>NW_008775505.1:0-315 GCF_000715545.1 Opisthorchis viverrini
CGTCAAAGGATGAGTGACTGTGTAATTATTAACAGGTGTGGAAGAGCAAAATCGGATGATCTGCAGAATACATGAAGAAAGCATTTATGGTAGCTCATACAGCTTCCACCGATTGGACCGCCTCAAGGCAATAATAGTTTGCATGATAGATGATCCACGGCTACATCGTCCATCTACACAAGTGATACATATCAATTTGTTTTCACCAGCAAACCACAAACAGGATTGATCGGTCAATTGAACAGTTGAATTCCGCTCTAGTACATTACCTTATGTCTCTTTTCTCAGTAATGTGTACTATGTACTCGCTCTGTG
>NW_008775506.1:0-315 GCF_000715545.1 Opisthorchis viverrini
GGTGAGTTAAGATTGCCAGAGTAAGAGTGATTTGTGATTAACTTGCAAGGCATGCGCGTGAGCTACACAGGCCTGTAGTTGCCTAGGCGATAGGCAGTTACTAGATTTGTAGATTGGCGTGAATATTGAGCGGGAAGATGCCTTCTTGAGTGACTGACTACATTAGGTCAGAATGCTTTGCCAGTGCTAGTAACGTTCAGTCCAGGAACATTGAATGACTGTTCTGGCCCCAACGCGCTCAAAGGGTTGTCTTGTGCAAGAGTTGACAAATATCCCACTCAAAGTCCAAGTCGGCTAGGGGCTGTGTGTAGTTAC
>NW_008775507.1:0-315 GCF_000715545.1 Opisthorchis viverrini
CGTGACGTGCGATCCAGTTAGTGACCGCTACAAACCAACCAACCGTAGGCGAGTGAACATGACCATATCCTCTATACCATCACAACAGGCACCTCCATGTCCGGCACTCGTTTCACCTGGAGAGCCCTATGTATCTACCTCAGGCAGACATGGGAAAGCTGCTCAATTGCTGTAGGTTGCGCCCACACAAGATCAGTCTTCCGATGCCGCTGAGACATAGCCTTCACCTTGCGAACGTGCCGCCTGTTCTCCGTTCGTAGCCCCCAGCCCCTCCATACCTGTTACTCCGGCCACCAGAAAAGTACATTAGCCTTG
>NW_008775508.1:0-315 GCF_000715545.1 Opisthorchis viverrini
TTGGCTAGTTCAACTGTAGCACATATAAATAGACGGGATAACTCGCCGAAGCATTCCAGCCGCTTCATTGCTAAGCACCTCAGGTTAATTGTCCCACTTAGCTTTCGAATATGTCAGACCATGTCCCGGTAAGCCATTTTGCTCACAATCTAACGGGAGAACGGCACATTTGGAGCAACTCGTCTGGGACTGTGCTGCTCATTTACGTTCTTTCGACGAAGTGGAATATTATTACCACTGAACTCCTCACACCCAACAAATGCACTTTTAGGACCTCGCTTTATTGTCTGCGTCTGCGACTGTGGTAAGTTGATC
>NW_008775509.1:0-315 GCF_000715545.1 Opisthorchis viverrini
ATCTCCGTCTTTCGATCGTGGGCTGAGTGTATACTATATCATCGGTGAAGAAATAAGTAATCTCAAGTGACTCAAGGGCTTCAGCACGGGATTATGAAACTCGTTATATTGGCAGCCACCGTCTCGGTCCTGTTTGGCATTACTGGTAAGATATTGGCTTTCAGAATTAATTCTGTCTCTGTCATTTCCGAGAGTCAACCATTATTTTGATATTACAGTTGGGGTCAGATTCAGGAAAGGTAAGTCTACCACATAAGTATCATTTTGAGTATTATTTCACGCTCGCCTTTCTGCCTCTTTCTTTGGTGAATCTTT
>NW_008775510.1:0-315 GCF_000715545.1 Opisthorchis viverrini
CCTTTGTCAGCAGCGTCTCCGTGAGCCTATTCTTCGGGGCGGCTGATCCGTGCGCACCAACGGCTATCAGCTCATCCGTTATGACCTTAAACACTTCTGAAATCACCAGTAAATCTTCTGGCAGCTTTAACTTTCGCATTCTGAAACAAGCTAGACGCCACACTGCTCTTTCAGCCATGCTGGACTCATTTGTGTTAACGTGTGCCATCTCTGAAACGCTTCACGCCCTTATGTCACCCCACACGTTGTCTACCACGTAGTTTTCGATAATTTGAGGGGAGTACCGAGAACAGGGCCGTCTCGGAAAACAATGAC
>NW_008775511.1:0-315 GCF_000715545.1 Opisthorchis viverrini
AATGAACCACTTTCCGAAGCTCAATAATCTTATATTTTAAGCTTTGGAATACATGAAAAGAACAGAAAGTTACAGCGGCGTCACGCATTGTTGCCTTATTCTTGTCTACAACAATCGTTCGAACAACATTCACTGGGGACATCGTCCGCACAAAATGTTCTACGGCATCATCATTTCATTCCCGTGACTCACTTCGGATAAGGGAGTAAAACACACTCCGGCCAACATCGCTGAAATCGGCGATTACCACATGCCACTGTTGGTAACCACCCCTGCTGCACTGATACGTTGAACCCACCTGAATTACATCGCCGT
>NW_008775512.1:0-315 GCF_000715545.1 Opisthorchis viverrini
ATAGAATGCAGGCATCCAGTGTGGAAGCGACGCAGTCTACTCCAGAATTCCCCATTGAAACCTCCGACCTAGACACGACACATGCACCGTCAACAACCTCGGAATGATTCACCCGGGATACGAACTCCTTGAAAAAGTCTATCGGTGTTGCAGAAGGCAGTGCGCACAGATAGTTGTGAGCCCTTCGACCAGTGGTCGAACACTTAAGCACTTGTCTATGAATAACTGACCAACAGTGGGATTAGCTCCCATCCCGACAGAACACAGCGCCACTCATTCTTGAATAATGGGAACCACATCATGTGGTCGCGTATT
>NW_008775513.1:0-315 GCF_000715545.1 Opisthorchis viverrini
ATTTCAGCCCTCGTGCTCCCTTAGGATGGTGCGGCTTCTGGGCATTAGAAGAGTGCTCGTTACATCTGAATGATCATTATCAGTATCACTGATCTACTTGAAAAAACTATCAGCGGTTTCTTAAAAGACTATACTGCGACCAAAATTTCTTCATTGAAATTGAAGTGTACTCTTCAGAATTCAGGTATTTTCATTGGGTGAACTTGTACTTCAGTTTATTCCGTTTTGTTTTCTGTTATAAACAGATATGTATCTACAATCTCACAATGTCCGTCTAGTTACTCTGGACTATAACGCGATGATTCAGAGTTGCAA
>NW_008775514.1:0-315 GCF_000715545.1 Opisthorchis viverrini
TGATATTGGTGTGACTATGATGACTAAGATTAAAAGAGCCGAGCAATGCAGGGTTAGCCGCTTGTGCTGCATCGAGGCCAGTAACAGAACAGGTGCACGCATTTCAGTTGATAGCTCAGGTGCAGATGCCACCTGAATTAATGAGGTAAAAATATTCGGTAAGCGAGATACGTTTGGGAAAGTTAAAGGCTGGGATGTAATGAGGTCCCGTAGAGTATTATGAAGTTATGTAAGGTTGATTCAAAATAATTGATAACCACGACCTGTGGTTTAATATAGCCAGAACATCTGATGAGGAGCGCACTCCTGCACCAC
>NW_008775515.1:0-315 GCF_000715545.1 Opisthorchis viverrini
CAAAGTGCATACCAATGGACGGAATGACTCTAGTCTGTTCATCCAAAAACATCTGCGCCTTTTCCTCCACCCCGAAGGTGAGAACGATGTCTGCATACTACGGATCGGAAGTATTTGCCGGAAGGTTTTCAATAACTCGTTCAAGAAGACAATTTAGCGCTCGTCTCATTATCTCGTTGATCGCGAAACTAAGTAGGAATGGCGAGAGGGTGCTCTCGATGGAAACCGCTCAGTGTACGGAAGCTTAAGCGGTCCCCCATATATTTCCGTAACATGTATGCCCATTCCGCACCTCCTGTCCACGACGATGCAAAA
>NW_008775516.1:0-315 GCF_000715545.1 Opisthorchis viverrini
TACTATCCACGTCAGGCCGTGTTTCTTCATTTATGTGAAGAAAACAAGAAGCGTCTCTTGTTTGGTTAGTGTTTGCGGTAAAGATGTCCAGTGTGTAAAAGTCGGTAGCAACAAAACTGACGTTTTGCTTTGCTCAAGATTTCAGGAAGGGAATCGGCACCGAACCAGTACTCATACTGTCGTATTCGACCATGTTTCATACACAAAGGATCCAGTGTCTCGAATTGCCATGAACTAGCTATCTCGAACAGGAGAACTTGCCCACACTCAACCTTTCCGTGTGAGAAGTAGTCATTCGTGAAATCAGTCAGTCAG
>NW_008775517.1:0-315 GCF_000715545.1 Opisthorchis viverrini
TGACTAATCATGCGATAAGGCGTGTGTTCTATTGTGATCCGCGACACGAACGAAGCGGCTGGGAGGAAACGCAACGTCACCCTTTCGAAACATTGTCTGTGACTCATTCAGGGCACTTTCGTAATTGCAAACGTATGTACATATTTGGAGCCGTTCATTGATAGATGGACAAATTTCCGTTGCACGGTGATCCCGAGGTTTCAATAGAAAGATTTTTCGGCCTCTAATAATGAGATAAATTTTCAAAAAAGGTCCTGGTTCTCAAGATGGCTAGCATAGATTCTTTATTTTCACTAATAGACACTTCAAAGTCAG
>NW_008775518.1:0-315 GCF_000715545.1 Opisthorchis viverrini
AGTAAGTAGCTAAATATACCTTTCATTTAACACAAGACATAAATACGAAATTAAACGATTCATCAGCTGATTCAAAGAAAGATTACTCCACAGAATTTCAAGAAGCCAGTATATTTTTTTCGTCGTGTCCTTATGAAGACTTCCGTAATGGGGCGTCTACCCACGCAGAAAGCGTGAGCTCAGATGGGAAGATAGGATCGCGGCGGCAAGTTGCAGGACGGTGGGTGGCATATTCGTCTTGTTTACAATTCACTGATCCTATCTAACTAAAAATGATTTATTCAATAAAAATCGAAGCTGTGGAAGAAAATGCAG
>NW_008775519.1:0-315 GCF_000715545.1 Opisthorchis viverrini
ACGGAAAACAGCACTCTCTTCGGCAAACTGTGTATACACTATATGGCCTAATGAACGCAGCTTCTGATCCTGGAGGCAATCTTCAGTTAAAGTCCTCGTTACATAACCAAAAACTCACTTTCTAACTGCCTCGTTACAGAGTCGCGGATACCAACCCGCACGAGCTACGGTCATGAAACAAAGATTGCCTGAAGACGTCTCGGTTCAGTTAAGCCATACAAAAACGGCCCGCACTAGAACCTATTACACATGTACTTTGAGGCTCAGTGATATACCGCTTCGCCAACAGAGGTGTACAAAATTACCAAACCCGAC
>NW_008775520.1:0-315 GCF_000715545.1 Opisthorchis viverrini
TAGGCGTCGGGAACAGTACCTGCACGACCAGGCCTTGTCTGAAGCAGCAACGGGCAAACAGTGAGATGGATGGAATCAGTAGCTTTGGTCACTTCTCTGCTGTCTCACGAAAAACAAGCCATGCTAGACAAGGTGTTAGTAGTGAACTGCGGAGGGGTCGTTCAACAAGCCCATAGAGGAGTCATTTTAATTATTGCCATCAGGCTCCTATCTAGATACCTTCCAATTAGCAATGTAACGGGTGTGTTCATTGGTTGTTGGTCGGGTGTTTGTTGACCTGTTCACCGAGCTTGGCAAATACGTTTCATCACCAAA
>NW_008775521.1:0-315 GCF_000715545.1 Opisthorchis viverrini
GTTCCACCATCAATCAACCCGCAACCCTGATTATGGACCGACTCCACTCGCTACTTTCTCAGCGGATCTCTACGCAGTGGTTCCACTTGGTTCTGTACATTTGACGACCTGTAATGGTCTTAACGTTGCGCCGATCTTATGGGCACGAAGGAGTGTGAAACTAGTTGTGGGGTGTCGAAGACCACTTCGAGTTAGATCCCCGTGTATGTCCCAGTGTACAACGTGAGCCCGTTTGTGTAGAGTGTGAACTAATCATAAGACAACTCTGGTAAGGAGATGTTTCGACCAATCTAAATTTCAACCGAACCACCTGAG
>NW_008775522.1:0-315 GCF_000715545.1 Opisthorchis viverrini
AGCCCACCCAGTCTTGACGCAGCACCTGAAACTTTATTGGTGTGAAGCGCAAGCGAAACCATGAGCGGATTTTGTTAGATTATTTAATGGTGTTTGTACTAACACCGTACATTTAAGTGACGGAGCGAATTCAGCATAGATTTGCTCACCCGTCCGCGCTAATCCTATGTGCAGTGCAGCAAAAACAATCCCGGCAAAGCATAATCGACCATTCAGTTTGACATCGCGGATATGTTCATATTATGGAAGGCAAATTTAATCAGACGTTGTGATGGTCTGGCGAATAAACAAGAAATAATAACGCTGCACTGAGTA
>NW_008775523.1:0-315 GCF_000715545.1 Opisthorchis viverrini
GTTTCTTCTGGTAATGAAACGTTCTCAGGAATGTCAAGCTCTCTGAACAGATAGATCAGCTCAACAGCCAATAAGATGTACTTTTAAAAACCTCGAATTTACTGCTTACCGTATCATATGAAGGGGTTGGCTACTTTGTATACTGTTGATATCAAAGTCTGTTTAACTATCGCGGACACACGCTAATGAAGCCCACGGGCATCAGGATCCAAGTGATTAGGCAGAGGCGAACACCCAGTACTGTCTCGTTCAGTTCTCATCAAACAAGCCACAGTGAAACGTAATGGAATGCACCAACAGATGCATTTTCGCATG
>NW_008775524.1:0-315 GCF_000715545.1 Opisthorchis viverrini
CTCATGGTTCGTCTGGTGCGATATCCGAGGCATCGCAGTACGTTGCATAGACGTGTTACACTACTCATACTGCGATATCTTCAGTATCTTATCAACTGGGATATGACGAAGCCTGGTGCACCACAGTCAGCTTCAGAAGAAAAGGATAAACGACAGATTCAGCCAGATTCCAGGTGTCCCTCCCGTCAAAGCAAAATTGATATGCCGATGACCGTATTAGTCTGATTTTGTGTACTTTAAGTTCAGGTAGAACCTAGAGTTAGCGGAACTCGCTAGCTGCACCTAGCTGATGAAGCCCAAGAAGGGTGAAACCGG
>NW_008775525.1:0-315 GCF_000715545.1 Opisthorchis viverrini
TTTGTCTGCCCTAGAACTTGGGAAAATTGACAGGAACGTTCTCGTACGAAGATAGATGGGCAGGGTTTTTTCCAATTATTACTTCATACTTTCCACATTGTAGGAACCTTTGTGCTGATATATGCAGAATGCTAGACATACGCTAATATAATAGGTCCACTTCAATACAAAGAGAATTTCAAATGGGTTGTTAAATGGTTACGTACCTTTAGTGAGTGTCTACTTTCGTTAAGCTTCCAGGTGGCAATCCGCGACAGTGTGAAGTTTCCCGTAAAACATTTACAGTAATTGAAAAATTCATTTGCATCTCCTCCC
>NW_008775526.1:0-315 GCF_000715545.1 Opisthorchis viverrini
CTTATAAGGTTCCTCCATGGATAGACCTCTCTGAGATGACTGCTACATAGTGGTTTGAAGTGTTAATGAGATCATTGGGTTCTTGCTCATGCGGTCATAATTTATTCGCTTCCAAATGTTACCGATTTTCCTTCCAGCTTCTATTAATCTTCTACCTTGATCACTGTTCATTCACTTTTGCCACCCGTCGCGTGTTGACTGATTTCTTTCACAAGACACCTTCCTGCAGTCACATTTCGCTAAAATCATCATTCACCTATAGATATGAGACGTTAGTCCAATGCAGATCTCCCATATTCTGGTAAGGATAAGTGC
>NW_008775527.1:0-315 GCF_000715545.1 Opisthorchis viverrini
TTTCATTCAAAATAAAATGTGCATGTGTAATGAAATCGCTTTGGTTTACTCACGCAAATAACTATTTCTGAAATGATGTTATCGACATGTAGCTACTAAAAAACCAATATCATCACGTTTACGGTTTGAACGTTTGTTGTTTATTTGAACCCCTTATACTAATTTCAGTAGACGTGTTATAGTGGGTACTCACCAAATCACTTACTTGACCAATCATGCCATATTTTCGTCCAGTTGGGGCAGATATTGCAGGCTGGACAAAAAGAAGAATATCACAATTTAAAGTCAACTGTGAAGAATATTGTTTACACATCA
>NW_008775528.1:0-315 GCF_000715545.1 Opisthorchis viverrini
TTTCTGCCATATCGGAATTCACCTAGCGATATAAGTCTTTTAGATAAGAAGCCCTATTGCAAGCTCATCGCTTGTATGCCCTAACGGTCAACTGTACCACTGACGACCATCATGGTAGGTGCCATTGCTCTCCACACACCTGGATGGCTTGCTCTGATCCCCCACATCTCAGACGCGCTCTTATCCTCGATAAATACACATCGCTGCCTGTCAACCATTCACGGGCTTTCAATCTGAGGTTAATAACTTTACTGTGACCAACCCTGCTGGACCAACATAACATTATCACGCCTTTTCTTCATACTAATATTTTAG
>NW_008775529.1:0-315 GCF_000715545.1 Opisthorchis viverrini
CTAAAAGACTGCGACGAATGTCAATAAAACTTACTCTCGCACCCAATATAAACTGTTTCTTATAACAGAATCACAGGCTGTGTTGCAATAATTCTAGTGTGTGATAGTTGCTTCAATGCCCACCTTGAACTCTCCGCTACCTTGTGTTCAACTGGTTTACGAGCCTGAGAGTAAAGTTTGGCAATCAATTTTTAACGCTTCACAATGGGTATAGTCCGTCTTCAGCTGTTCCTTCTTAGAATGGCTCCATAGCTAATAACATCCGACCTGTGTCCCCAAACCTTTATTACGTGAACCGCGAGGTGACAAGTAGAC
>NW_008775530.1:0-315 GCF_000715545.1 Opisthorchis viverrini
CCCTCATGCTTCTCTTGTGTGGTATTGCAGCTAAGCATAGAAAGAGTATTCCTGTTGTACGATTGATTAACTCAACCAATGAATGCTACTCTATTAGTGAAGGTCTGATCGTTTCGGTTCATTTCATTTTCACTCCTATCTTGCCGCTGACTTCCGAAAAATATGGTTGTCTTCTGGAATCCGCTGGAAGTACAGAGTCTGTGTCTTCACCGCGCACATATCGCATTAGAAGGAAATCGATATTTGACTTTCCATGTTTTGCCCATTTTTTGCTCACTTTCATCTGTCAGGCTAACAGGGCTTGTAGAACAGTTC
>NW_008775531.1:0-315 GCF_000715545.1 Opisthorchis viverrini
CCAAGACTCTGCGGGTGCTGCCACGCTGATACTGATAGGCTTTGGTTCAAAAAAGGTAAAAATAAGATTAGTAGGCACTATGAATCACAGCAAATATTCCCGCAATCCTGTAGCCAAAAAGGCAAATAACTAGGCGATATCGCAAAGGATTGTTGTAATGAATGAATCCAAATTTAAAAAATTAAAAAAGATGGGTGCATTATTTGAATAACAACTTCCCTCCTTTTTCTTATGACGTGATTAAATTACGTATCACCCTATTAGTAAAAAAAACGCGATTCTTGCATTGTTATGCGGCGTTTATGTCAATTTTGA
>NW_008775532.1:0-315 GCF_000715545.1 Opisthorchis viverrini
AAAAAAACTTGTCCTGTGTTTTATACGAGTTGACATCCAACCAAAGACCGGAACAAATTGTGGTAATCGATAGTATCCAATCCCTGGTTTCAAATGTACGTACACATACTATCCCCAGAAATACAGGCGAAATACCTGTGCAAATGATCATGAGGCCCTTTGCATCACCCGTCACAAGCTCCACATGTTTTCAGCTATGACGTTTGGCGTCACGATGGTCATGAAGAGAAAGATACGTGTTACCCAATTTGGATAATAGCTGCTTTTAATTCGGTCCAAATACATTCTTGGCTTCTGCAGAAAAAATCAAATCAT
>NW_008775533.1:0-315 GCF_000715545.1 Opisthorchis viverrini
AAAGGGAAACAGTGACGGTAGCCAGCCACCTACCCCGTTTCTATGTCCAACACAGTACTCGCACAGACGAAAGAGTGGACACAATAGCTGGTGGTAACCTTCGGAAATTTGTTTTGCTCCGACGACTTCACTGTTGGGAGCGAACTGAAACTCGAAGCAATTTGAAACACCACAAATACACACTCAACGTAATGTTTAAGTCCATTGGAAATTAGGTTAGCTGTTGTTCTTTTCTTATTACAACTACTGACAAAGATTCGAATCTTGGGTATCATGCCATTCATCTGCGTTGGTTCCGCGGTTTCATTGTTCCAA
>NW_008775534.1:0-315 GCF_000715545.1 Opisthorchis viverrini
TTATCGAAATAAAAAATGAATAAAAAGTCTATATAAAGAACAGAAAATAAACCATTTGGTTGTGATACCCCTTTGGAGCATAGCTGCCATACTAACCGAAGGAAACACGATGTCTGAGATAGTGCCAGGTTGTCCAATCCTAAATGGAAGTTGTCGGGATGCCGAGGACCTTCCGGTTAGTAAATTAGCGTCTTAACCACTAAGATATCTCAGGGTCTATTTCAATGTGAACCCGTGGAAGCATACATGTTTATGTGACAGAATCCCACAAGTGTCGACACTAGGAATGTCGAGCAATGTATCAAACACGAAATA
>NW_008775535.1:0-315 GCF_000715545.1 Opisthorchis viverrini
TTGGTTCCGCCTTTTTTGCGAAAACGGCGAGCGAACACCTGGGTCATTGATGAGTGTGAACTACAACTGTAGGAATATTAGGTAACCGGTTGCTCAGAAAAGCGTCCCAAGACCGCGAACAACGCGTTGGGGCATGAAAGAGGTGGAGCAGATTTATAAGTTAACCATCAAACACACAGGGGTATTTTCAGGGGAAACATACAATTAATGAAAAACACTATCACTAACATAATGCATCGAAGTTAGGCAACGTCTAGGTTCAATCTATCACAGGGAGAGTGACGGTTTAAGTAATAATGCAAGTGGGCAACAATG
>NW_008775536.1:0-315 GCF_000715545.1 Opisthorchis viverrini
CTGATGATACGAACGTCACTGACATCGACACACAGGTAACATACAGCAACTCTAGACAAGCAAAGATG
Organism: Opisthorchis viverrini; assembly: GCF_000715545.1. Classification (NCBI taxonomy): domain Eukaryota; kingdom Metazoa; phylum Platyhelminthes; class Trematoda; order Opisthorchiida; family Opisthorchiidae; genus Opisthorchis; species Opisthorchis viverrini. The sequence goes on from NW_008775536.1 coordinate 69, forward strand.
TGTTGCGAGACCAATCCTGAAGAGAGGCCCTTTTCCAGCTTACCCTGCGGCATGGTATGCAATATGGGTTTGTGTATCTTTACGCACTTCTACGAAATCAATGGTTTAACGCTATCGCTCACGGAAACGCAATGAAATTCATTCCAAAAAGCTGCTCGCATAGATATAATGCATCATTCTTTAGGTTGCTGAAAGCTCTTCGGCAGCTTGCGATCGGCTTCGTCCTTCTTGGAGCTCATCAGGTAGG
>NW_008775537.1:0-315 GCF_000715545.1 Opisthorchis viverrini
GCTCGTCTCCGCACACGAAGATCAAGATGAACACAACTCCAACTGCAGTAACTTTCACATATTGTCTCAAGCGATAATATAGAGAAAACGCGAAGTCACAGAAGCATGGCAATTTACTGAAGAAACCCATCGACAAACACATCAAAACTGGCCCAATCTAGGGGTCACTGCAGACAAAAGAATTACGGAACTACAAAACACAGAGGCGCACAAAGTAATGAAAGAAACAAACAATCAGGCTGAATCGAGGTTACTGACAAAAATAGAACTCGCCCTCACAGTCAGCCAGATCCAGTGATGGAAGATCACAACGAA
>NW_008775538.1:0-315 GCF_000715545.1 Opisthorchis viverrini
ATCACTAATCCTTCACTAACGGAAACCACATCGCGTGATCACATATTGACTGTTTTCTCGTGAGGAATTTTCCCACATTCAGCGAAATAAGATAAACCCACCTTCCAGGACTAACATCGACCCGATAAATCGAAGAAGGATAAAGAACAATTATACAAATTAAGTGTCCACTTGACTACCCAAGCACACCCAACTCAGCCATGCGAGGAAGGAAAAACTACATTAAATGGGAAAGGATAAAGGGCCAATCAGACTCAAGGGGATGATATTATGGCAAATTATGAATGAGTTAATTAGACTGAAGCAAGGAAAACA
>NW_008775539.1:0-315 GCF_000715545.1 Opisthorchis viverrini
CTTGAGCCGGAATACGGCTACGCAGAAGCGTGGAAGATCCTGGGTCGCCGATATGGCAACCCCTTGGTTACCACAAGGCAATATATTGCGTCAATCACCACCGGGCCATTGAGCAGTCCGAACGATGCCAGTTCACTATTCAACCTCACCGACACGATGAGAGCCTGTTGCTTAGTGCTCTCACAACTGAAATTCTCACCTGAGCTCAACACCAGAGGTGCGATCCCTAACCGTCTCCCGATTGTCATCCAATCGCGGTGGTTCGACCGAGCCTCGGAAATCCCCGGGAAGAACCGAGAGCCCAGTTTCGTTGAT
>NW_008775540.1:0-315 GCF_000715545.1 Opisthorchis viverrini
AAAGACATCCGTGGAATTCGATGCAGAATGTAGCACTGTATTTGGATGTCATTGTATAAATAGTGATTTATACGAATAAAGAAATTGAATGCTCTAATGTTAACTGACCGAGCGAAGTTACCACCAAAATTGACACACGTGGAGATTGGTAAGTCTCACCTAGTGTTTGAAAGAAAATAGTCAGATTGCGGAAGAATTTGACAACAATTGGTTGAGAGCGACAAACTGTTCGGCAAAGCTCTTCCACTTAGTTTCTTCTAGGTGAGCGCTTTCAGCACTAGTCAGCACATCTGTCGGCTGGCTGATCCCAACAGC
>NW_008775541.1:0-315 GCF_000715545.1 Opisthorchis viverrini
GTAACAGTGAATTCCCAGACTATCGACCTTAGCCGCGGCTTCCAGCTTGATAGTCTAAATACAGGACCGGTTGTGTAGGTACTGTATCATTCTATGCTTCTCGAACTACGCCGCAAATGTTTACACTGGAAGTCCCACTCAGGATGGATGACACATTTGAAATTGGCTTCCGACAACAACTTGCTGGCACTGTTAGTGAAACATTACTGCGTAATTGACTGAGGATGTGTACCAACACGTTTGGCGACCAGAAGGAGAGTGCAACGTTCACGCATTTGTGCCTATTGATCATTGACATCCGATAAATCAAGATCA
>NW_008775542.1:0-315 GCF_000715545.1 Opisthorchis viverrini
TAGTCTGTAACTGTTCAGTTAGCGTTTTCGAATAAGTAACTCCGCAACGGAGGCCTTTTTCCTGTCAGTTGTATTCCTTAACAGAGTCATCAACAACCACGAAGTGGCATCTCAAGTCAAATTGTGTTTCAGTTGAGATTCATTTGTTGGCATGTTTCAGGCAATGAACAGCCTCCGCTATCCGTTTAGAATGCTTGCCTTGAGCTGTGCATGACTCCTGTTGCAGGATAAAAATGAGGTGGTCTGTTTAGCCGAGGCAACTACCAGTACTGATCCGACAGATGAAACAAACGAACACGCGTTCACAAGATGCCT
>NW_008775543.1:0-315 GCF_000715545.1 Opisthorchis viverrini
TTATGAGTAGTGCATTACAAATTTATGTGGGGTTGTTTACAATCCCCTTTCATTTGAACCGGTAACTTTTAAGCACCTGAAGACGGAATGGGCTGTTGTACTTTCTCGGATGCTTACTTCAGAGAAACGCGAGCCAAATGAGGGAAAATAGAACGAGGCCGGCTGCTTCCGTGTACGCAGTCCGCGTTTCCGTCCTCTGATAACAAGGCATGCGATAGCTTACCGTTCTACGTACTGTGCACGATTTGGAACGCAACTAGCTGTCCGGTACAGCCGTGTGTTTGTTGTTTTCATCGGTCTCACATCTTCATCGGT
>NW_008775544.1:0-315 GCF_000715545.1 Opisthorchis viverrini
AAACGAGAGTGGTGTGACTATGAACAATTCTGTAATCGCTTTAAAATATCATCTTTGCCCTCGATCATCTATTCTCCCAGTTTGGAAATCCTCATTCCGCAGATCACTTCCAGTGCTTTTACAAACCACTGCAATTCCATAGACTGGTGACAGGATTGCACAGCTATCTACCCCCCAAAATACAATGGTCAGGTGAAGGATGACCTTCGTGATACCAATGATGGCTGGAAATTGATAAGTTCTCGAGAAGGGGAAGCACTTTGTCACTTGATGTGCTTCTACGGGTTTTACTCCAAACAGCGATACCTACGGCAA
>NW_008775545.1:0-315 GCF_000715545.1 Opisthorchis viverrini
AGAGTGTATCAATTCCCCCCGGAAGGTTTCAGCTGGCTACCGAAAACTTCACGCCAGAATGGGCAACATACGCGGTAAGTGAGGGTGTATCAAATGACAAACCTTCGCGGACAGATTCAATGCGAATGTCTTTTGCTAAGAATACCTCTGAACGATTTCTCCACTATGCGGCTGAGCAAGGTTCGTATGTCTGAAATCACTGCTGTTGAGGAATGGGCTGGATTTCAAAGTCGGTTTCAGCTTGCCATTGGAAGAATCAGTAGTAAAGCACCATCTCAATTTCTACATGATAACATCAAGCCTGACATTTTGGTA
>NW_008775546.1:0-315 GCF_000715545.1 Opisthorchis viverrini
ATACTCGGGTGTGAAATAGAGTGGAAATGTGTAAAGACTGACCGTCGATATTTCTGAGGTACAAATGGACGAGGTTTACCAGTCGACAAGTCACACAGAATTTTAGGATCACAGTTTGAGAGTGCATATAAGCGAACTTCAGAGGAGGATGTGATTTAAGCTCTTGTAATTTTTCGTCACGCTTCTGGCTTTCAGCTATTATTGCAGATCAAACGGAGCGTGTACCAAGTGGTTGATATGGGCACGGGATAAAGCATCTGGAACTAAATTGCCGTGACCACTAATGTGTCGGATGTCACTAGTGAATTAGCTGAC
>NW_008775547.1:0-315 GCF_000715545.1 Opisthorchis viverrini
TGGTTACAGCATGACCTGACCTATCACAAACGGGAGCTATGAGATACGATTAAACCTCACACCATTCGTGGAACAGGCAGAGGTTACTGATAGGCAGAAGTGGTCATCTCATGATGGCTTCACGTGAGAAGAGTTCAGAAGTGAGTACAGTGATGCTCCATGGTCAACCCTGTTAAATTTAGGATGTTGGCTGTAGCTGAAATGCAAAATGTGATCAGAATCAGTCAGATTAGCGCCCTCAAACATAGAACATCTTCTGACCAAATGATTATGTTGTATATACGACTCAGCGAAATACACTCACTTGCAAACTAA
>NW_008775548.1:0-315 GCF_000715545.1 Opisthorchis viverrini
ATGGATCACTCCGTGGCTTTGCAAAAACCAATTGCCGTCTGGTTGTCATGCACCTTTTTGTATTAGTGGTGGGTCTTATCTTGAAAAGATCCTCCTTCGATATACACCACACAATTTTGAGTTGAATGAAGACTGGCTATGTGCTCCTGCGTGTTTCTAGAAAATGTTTGACACCAAATGCGTTCGAGCATATGGGACATGTAGTTTTCCCGCAGACCGTGCATGCGCTAGCCTTCAGAAGTGGATTGGTTCGTGACGCTCTCAATGGTGTTGCGTTCATTGGAAGGCTGCTGTCAACAGCCAGTAAGAAATCCG
>NW_008775549.1:0-315 GCF_000715545.1 Opisthorchis viverrini
AATTTAGTTTGAGGGGGGTTGAGGTCAAAGTATAAGTGCTAAAACCCCGACTTCGAGATTGCTGCATATTCGACGCAAGAACTCGTAACCGGAAAGTTATTCCCTTAAGAGGACAGACAGCCTTTGTCTAACATCTGAGCATCGCAAAGCCCACGTCCTGAAAACTGCCAAAACGTATGACCACTGCTAAATCGATCGTTAAGTAGAGGGTACCGTTTCGATTGGGACGTTTCTCAGAACTGTGAGAAGTATGATTGATAACACGGAACGTTGTTGATCGAACTCCGAACTATACTCAAACCTCACATCACGAAC
>NW_008775550.1:0-315 GCF_000715545.1 Opisthorchis viverrini
TTTATCGTGCAGGTCCAATTTGTATGCGATGAACCAACGATAACTTGTTTACGAGGCTGGGGTAATAGCATCAGCCACTTCTGAGTATTATACCAGCATTAGCCTCTGATACCAAACAAAAGTAGTCCTTGAAGCTAGATATCTATACAAAAAACGTACCCTATATTTATTAGGGTCGAAGCCACATTATATCATGAAAATCTTTTCCTTTAAATAAGTTTACCTTGGACCTAGACTAGATAATATCAGCACGTACCGTCCACTCTGTTCACTGAATGATCGCGAGTGGTCAAAATCCTCGATAATTACACCAAA
>NW_008775551.1:0-315 GCF_000715545.1 Opisthorchis viverrini
TGTCTCCACTTCTCAGATTTTTGTGATCCACCAGCACACTCTGTCAATCCCTCAATTATTAAGTTATTAATCAGTTGGCATTTTAGGGATTTGCGTGCGCTATCTCACTCGTTCACTACTTTTTTAAGTTTCCTGGCTTCGTTCAGAGCTGCCGAGCAGGACGAGGCCCAGTTTCACTGGGCTGTGCGATGAACCTCCGACAGGCGTCTTCAGATTTGCGGCCGTGGCTTCTTTCATTTTTCTCCGATTGTCATCCAAAGCGCTATTACAACGATCGTACCTGGCGAGTTCTGGGAGCTCTTCAGTAAGCTCAAG
>NW_008775552.1:0-315 GCF_000715545.1 Opisthorchis viverrini
ATATCAACTGAAACACAAGAAGACATAATGGTGAATAATTCGTTCACTAAACTTTAAGAAATTCTGATTTAAACTGTACAGACATGAGTTAACCGCTTTCCTAGGCCAGAACATCCGGGCTTGCACAAAATATTTTGATGTGCTGGGGGCCTATGGTTTCAAGTATCACTTACTGTTACATTTGGTTACACGACTTTATCAATCCTATGCCAGTTTCAGTTCCGTTTAAGCGGATATTTGGAAGCTTCAGTCCATAGACGACTGAACGTCGAAAGTAACGTTTAAGTTTCTAAAACGCGGCTCATGTAAGGGCGA
>NW_008775553.1:0-315 GCF_000715545.1 Opisthorchis viverrini
TGTTTGGCACCTGGCCTGTGGAAAATTGCCCCGAACTCCGGGTGGTCCAACTCTTTTCTGGAACATTCGTTGTCCTGAAATTCAGCCAAATTTTTACAATAAACCTGATAATGCACTTCTCAGGAGTGTCCCGGCATCACAAAGTATGTGAAATCTTTTAAATGCAGTAAGCATACGCAGTTGTAGCGTCGGTCCATTAGTCAGCCTCGTTAGTTCACGTGCTGACTCCATTGCGAACCGTTTAGTGTTGACACTGTTGCTTGTCATAATGAATTTGAAGCCAATTTCCAGATCACCAGGTCGATTAGAGGACTA
>NW_008775554.1:0-315 GCF_000715545.1 Opisthorchis viverrini
GCTTCACATTGTGCCCTCCAGATCACAGCATTTACAAGCATCACATGTTCATTGTCTAATTACCATTTAAAATCCAACGCAGCTGTCCTTGTAATATGGAATGAAGTGTAAAATTAGGGCGGTTATACGGTAACAGACAGGCACCCTTGTGGTCCTTACACCATCTGTGTGGTAAGCAGTGAAAAGCGGCTCCTGAAGGAAGACGATTTCAATATCCAATCGGGTTAACCGTTATATGCGCAACATGCGACAGCGTTACGTGGTCCTCATCACATTCCACGTTCCCATCTCCACCAAAGTAACCGTTTTCGCAGT
>NW_008775555.1:0-315 GCF_000715545.1 Opisthorchis viverrini
ACTGTTGGATGTACCTTGAGGGGTTGAGAGAACACCGTTGAACTATGCAAGCTTACTGGTGAAAAGTAGAGATATCCACTGCAACTGGCAAAATATCTCGGGACGACCATGTCGCCGATAACAACTGACAGCTGAACGAACCTAGCTGATGCACACGGATGACACGGGCCAGGGGTCCATGATGCCTAATCACCTAGTCACCTGAAACCTACGTCCATCACAGCGATCCCAAGTGCCTCAAAATGGGAGGAAATCCGTACGTAGTCATTCAACAGGCAGCGTACAGAAGGTAGCCATCGCCCTCCAGGATTTCTT
>NW_008775556.1:0-315 GCF_000715545.1 Opisthorchis viverrini
CGAGCATACCCGGAAGCGCTGAAAAACAAGTGTTTGTCCATGAAGACTGTCGAACAGATGACGGAAATATGATCCGACTCCAGTTGTTTACGGTGAAGAATAGCACAAATATGAGGTCTTACCGCGCAGAGTGACGAGGCAGACTCGCTGTTCGTATGATGCTCAATGAAGTCGAATATCTTCGGCATGAACTCATGGCACTGTAAGCAAAATGGTTCGAATTGCTCATGTTCAATTTTACTGAATATCTTGAGGAAATTCTACTCTGATAGACATGGGCATAATGGAAAGAGAGAGAAAGCGTTCAGCTGTAGC
>NW_008775557.1:0-315 GCF_000715545.1 Opisthorchis viverrini
AGATTACCCCACAGGAAGTGTTAGTTCGTTCACATTGGTACGGTTATCTTAGAAAAAAGTAGAAAACTAAAATTGCCCCAACCCTATATGCGCCACTGCATTGATTTCAACAAATCGGCTCATTTGGAAATCAGTTTGGCTTTCACGGGAAACTCAACTGAATCTCTCATTAGTGATGTTATTCAACGTGGAACTCAGATGATAACTATTCCTTCTTCTGATGACCGCACGCCAACACGTGTCAGCTCGACCGATCCAAAACCGTTCTCCACACTCTGGCCAGTTCCACGCTGGGATGCTTGGCGATTCCCACCG
>NW_008775558.1:0-315 GCF_000715545.1 Opisthorchis viverrini
ATGTTTCAGTTGGCACGATATTCGAGTTACCACAGTAACTTTCCTTTACCAGATTGGCTTGCCTGTAGACGAATACCAGTATCTGAACTATTAATGGGTATTCTGAGGAGTAGTTATGCTTTCTGCAACTTGTGATATTCTCCTCTGTAACAGACACCGGCTATTAATCAATCTTCTATGTGCACATATCGTCTATGAACTGAAGGACTGCGAAACTTTTGTAGGAAAATACCAATAACCGTAGAAACCAACCAATTGTGAATAAGCAGTTTCAATACAGATTATGCTTGCTGTTGTTGATTGTGGATTGGGCTT
>NW_008775559.1:0-315 GCF_000715545.1 Opisthorchis viverrini
TCAGTTGCTGTTACCCGAGCGCATCTCGCATCGTGATTCGTTGGACCAACGAACACGATCATCGCATTTGCTGATACTAAAGACCTTGCTTTATTTTGCAGCCCACCGAACTTGAAATGATATAACCACAGGGGTGCTGATGGAAGGCCCAAAGACCAGAACGTCCTAACCTGGCTTAAAAGGTCGACTGAAGGCGAGTGCTTGAGCTGGTCTGTTCTGTAACGTTGGCTGTATTTGAAGTTGAAAATTGTTTGACTTGATAGAGTAATAACAGAACCTCGGAGAGGGATTGTGGAAATGGTAAAAGCGGGTATG
>NW_008775560.1:0-315 GCF_000715545.1 Opisthorchis viverrini
CAGTCGGCTCGTTTTATTTGAAAGCAAACAAGGGAAAACAAAGGGAGACACGGCGGTGCCGGAACGTAACGGGACTGGCTGTTAGGGGCGAGCAAGGAGCCTTTGCGGTGGTTTGAATACAACCAAGCAGACTAGTCATAAGGCGTCACCTGGAGTTGTCAACTTATGCGTTCACTTATTTGAGAAAATTACCAGTGCTCTCTGTAGCATTACTTCTAAAAACGAGATCAACAAAGCAAGCGGATGTTGAAACGATGTTCATGGCAAGACGAAGTAAGACTAGTTATGGTCGTTGGCTTGTTCCCCGAGCTGGGC
>NW_008775561.1:0-315 GCF_000715545.1 Opisthorchis viverrini
GTGGCATAAAAGCACCAAAAAGCGAACAATGGACGGGGAAATTTCAATGAACCATTCCGTGAAATGGGATTTCGATAGAAAAACTTCTGGATTTCCTTTCCATAACCTTTACACATCATTGCTATACTTTCAGTGTCTGTCGGTTGACTAGCTCTGATTCGGGACAGTCACTTATTCCGCTTTGGAGTTATCGCATTTGTACAGTCAGTCTCGCAGTGCACTCATTCGTGCAGAAGTCGAGACTAGAGGTCAACCAATCCAGCGGATTAGACCAACGGAACAGGGGCCATTTCCGTACTTTGAGGAGCATCGAAC
>NW_008775562.1:0-315 GCF_000715545.1 Opisthorchis viverrini
GATGATGATGATGATGATGATGAAAGCTATCGCGCTAGAACAACACTATAAGGCTGTGAGCACAACTTTATTCGAAATACCAAACACCGCAAACAGTGCAAAAACAGCGCAAGAACAGAATTTCTTTAAAAAATCCTCAAGTGCATGAGTTTACTCATGATGCAAACGTGACGGTGAAGTGCGATTTTTGTGAATCAGCGACAGCTGCTTCCAGCAAATTTTCTCATTGAACAAGGATTCAAGGAATTGGTTAGCCAGCACCAATATGGATCTTCTTAGTGTCCAGATCGAACACGAGGTGCATTTTACGCAAGT
>NW_008775563.1:0-315 GCF_000715545.1 Opisthorchis viverrini
TTTTTTCGATCCGATAAAAGATTTCTTCATAATGGTGATCGACGTGCATTTGGCGCCTTGTAATTCCGTTGGACCATCATTCATTTCTGTTCTATCACACGCGTTACACAGACTTGGTTGTAGCGCCTACATTATTCTTAAATCCTGTACTACATTTAAGTAAGCTGAGCGGTCTATTCGGAATGAGCTGAAATTTGCAAAGTCACCACCTTAAGCTAATTTCATCCGCTTGTTCTTATGTGCATTTTCGGTGTTCCGATATACATTTATTCATCAAGGCCTATTTGCGCTTACGCATGGCTACTGCGCTCAAAA
>NW_008775564.1:0-315 GCF_000715545.1 Opisthorchis viverrini
GCTTTCCCTAAATACCCACTTAGTTTGTCCAGAATGTTTCTTCTTTCCTAAGTTGGCGTTTCTTCCTATACTTGGTTCTGTGACTGTCGTGACTGGACTTCCGGGGGCGTTCTCCCCTCCCTATGGCTTGTTGCTTACACCCCAAGCGCCTGTGTTCGCCTGGTGGTATGTCTGCCACTCGATCAATAATTTTTACTTATCTATCTAGACGGCGTCGATTGCATTGAATTTGCTACTGTTATTCATTCTTGGTAGGGTCTGAGATTGAATTTGATCCTGAAATGTCCACACACACACGCACCCGTCATCGTCATT
>NW_008775565.1:0-315 GCF_000715545.1 Opisthorchis viverrini
TATCCCAGCCCTCGTTCAACTTTCGGGTGACATGGCAGTTAGGCATCGCAAGGGTGCTGAACGATTTTTTCCACTCAGAATTAACTGTGTGAAAAAAACACTAGGTAGTAGCGACGTTTATTACCGGTGACTGCTACTCAGGTTAACTATCACCTTCCCACAAAGAAGCACCCTCTGTAGAAACATTCCGATTTTCTTCATTTACGGGCCCCGCAGAACGTGCGAATTTCGTTGGCGACAATAGCTTTCAAGGAATGCAAGTCTGCTTGCTACTCTACTCTAAGCTAAGGCCTGTTAAGCCTGTTTTTGTGGAAT
>NW_008775566.1:0-315 GCF_000715545.1 Opisthorchis viverrini
GACGCTGAGAATTTATTCCACCCTTCGGTCAGTGTGGCTCCGACCACAACCACCTACACAACCGGGCTGTTCAAATCGATCGATCAAAATCCATATGGAGAGAGGCCACCAACAGACTGGAATATGCCATTTGCAGAATATGTCGGACAACAATTATGACCAAATTTCTCTCCTAACTCTGACCTACATTTAAACAAAATCCGAGTAGCCTATTTTCGAAATTGATGAAGGAAACTGGACTAAAGAACCCTACTTAAGTAATCCTTCAACATCGGTACGGTATTTAACATGCGTCCATTATAGAGATTACAGATG
>NW_008775567.1:0-315 GCF_000715545.1 Opisthorchis viverrini
TAACTTTGCTGTGGAAGCAGCCTCAAATAACTTTCAGCTTAAACATTTGAAAATTGACAATAAACAAGAGCTGCACATTGCTTAAAATCATCAAGCCAAAACTTTGACTGCACCAAGGCCCGTACATCGACGATAAACTGGGTAATGTTGTGCATGATTCAATTTGTCATTACCTTAAAAACTGGTTTTGACCGACGGCACATTATTTCGCCAACTAGTCTGGCTAATTGTTATTCCAGTGCCTCGAATGTGGACCCCTTGTAACTTGAACCAGTGTGTGCGTGCTTAATGAAAACCGTCAGCAGACATCCTGGA
>NW_008775568.1:0-315 GCF_000715545.1 Opisthorchis viverrini
TGATGATGATGATGATGATGACGGGAGTTAACAACTCCCTTTCTCATGGGACCCTCCTTTCAGTTAGACTGCCGCAACTTTATTCATCCTACTCAATTAGGAAGGCCAGAAAGTTGGTAGAAACGCAGCAGTACTCTTGAGATTTCGTGAGCTAGTTTTCAATGAGTGGACTACCTTTATCTGACACATGCTTTTGCTAAGACAATCGTCCTTGCATTCCTCCAACTTTTTGGTGGCGATTTGTTCAGCAGATTTGAACTCCCGCCATTCGCGTAGGAGATCACGTTCGAATTCTTCTGTCGGCCAATGTTCACA
>NW_008775569.1:0-315 GCF_000715545.1 Opisthorchis viverrini
CACACACTGACAAACAAAAAGGTCAACTAGACACGTCGGTAACTATTGTCAGTGTGCTCTCCCAAGGTTGTTGGCCAAGTTCGAGACAAATGAATTAAGGGATTTAGTCACAAGTTTGCGGTCATATAAGAGCTGTCAGTTCAGCTATCCAGAGATTAGCAGTTGATCTCGTTCGTTGGAGAGTAACGTTGCAATCCAATCAGGTTCACGGAAGTGCGTGACATGAAATTTGCGGACATTAAAGAACCGTCATTCATAGCTTGTGGTGTGTGGCTGAGGCTTTCTTTTGCTCAACAGTAAATGTGACCAGAAAAA
>NW_008775570.1:0-315 GCF_000715545.1 Opisthorchis viverrini
ACACAGTGAGTTTGGATACTTTCATACACTCAGGCATATTACAGTACCACTGGTGCTCGCTACAGCTACACGGGTGCAGGTATTACATATAAGAGAAAACTGATAAGCACTGCGTGTTTTAGTCCAAATGGTAAATATAGTGTTGTTACTACCGATGAATCATGAGGAAACAAGTTCATTCCGCAAATACTGCGACGTATGTGGGATCCCTATTACTCAGAGAATGGAACCCCAGTTAGGTCATTTTGAAACTGTGGCATTTCATTCCTAACTGGACGTAACATCCTAAACGAGAGATTCTGTTGAGTCTCCCGT
>NW_008775571.1:0-315 GCF_000715545.1 Opisthorchis viverrini
GAAACGTTTGCAAGGCAGTTGCCAACCACAGCGAAGGGGCTAACGGTCGTCTTATCGACTACCAGTGTTGTTTTTTACTACTTCGTCCAAAAAAGGTTAAACTGTTTACCAGAGTGCGAGCTTACAATGAACATTTAGAGTAGAAACAGGTGCAAGTGGACCACATGAAACTTTCACCAATTTCAAAAGCCATGTGAATCTAAGAAACATTGTTCAGGCTCGAATCGAAGCAAGACAATATAGCATATATTTTCTAGTGTAATTCTTCATTGGTCAAAGTTGTTTAAGAAGACAATTATCAGCCAAACATGTGCT
>NW_008775572.1:0-315 GCF_000715545.1 Opisthorchis viverrini
GTACGTGGTTTATAGGATACCGCCTCACCGCTGCACTCAAATTGGTCTCAATAGTCTTTGTTCATACAGCATATGGGACAACACATGTGGGTGTATTTTCAGCCAAAATAATTTAATGGCAAGAAAATAAATTAAGGCAAAAATAAAACATCTCTAAGGTGTCTGTCAGCGATGTAGTATGCAAAAACCTATACTGAGAATTTTGGCGCAATCTCAAGTCGGTCATTACCGCTTCGGAAAAGGCGAATGAATTCCAAATACGAATGTCATTTTCGGACTGCTCCTTGTTTTGCAGTCGCCAAGGGTTCACACAAA
>NW_008775573.1:0-315 GCF_000715545.1 Opisthorchis viverrini
TATCAGTTAATTAAGATCAATTTTCAGCTTGTTCACATTCATTCGGGCGTGCAAAACTGAGGGCGAAAAGCACCTCCGATGAGGGACTGCCTGAATGAAAAACACATTCAATTGGTTTAATGGACACAAATAGAGTCGTTTCTCTGCTTGCTCGAATCAACGTTTGGTTCACAGACCAGAGTTTGGTATGATGTAGTTTCGCGAGAATAAACAAGGCTGGTCCCCATTTGGTGCTTATGGCTGAATTTGACGCTTTCTGAATGCCCCAATGAGAGGTATAAATTGCGCCAATGTTATATAATAATGTTATATAAG
>NW_008775574.1:0-315 GCF_000715545.1 Opisthorchis viverrini
CGTCCTTTTAAAAACAGTTCAAGAAAACTGATATGATTACCGCGTTGCAATCCGTAGTTATTGGAAAAGTGTTTTTACCTACGGTCAGAGCGAACTTATACCAAGTTTGAATAAAAAAACGCAAAACAAACGGCATCTGGCCGCCTAATTTGAAGGTTTCAATCACAAAAAGTGAAGGAAACCGAAACATACCTGATTACTCAGGGGCGGTATAAACGATTATAATAGTGATTCATGTATAACCAGACTTTACCTCTCAGCAGTAGGTGTTCACTACAAATCGTATAGTCGTATAGTGACAGTCTGTATCTAAGC
>NW_008775575.1:0-315 GCF_000715545.1 Opisthorchis viverrini
GGATGACTTTACGTTGATGAGGTCATAAAATGGAGAGGAGAAACCTATCCGTCATAGGTTAAGGATGATCCCTATCACAAGCATGCGCCACACTGCTGTCAGATTCTTCTATTCATCTGACAGACTTGCGTGTTTGATGCTCCATCACCAAGACTTGATTTCATGAGTTCATAGAATTTTCAGGTATTCGACTGCATTTTGAAGTCGTACCCGCCCTTGTTCACCCTGAGTTCACCCATGTTTACTATAACATTTTCACCTCTTCTGCAATGGTCATTGGGACAGAAACACTGACGGAGCTATATGTCCAGATGC
>NW_008775576.1:0-315 GCF_000715545.1 Opisthorchis viverrini
TAAACAGCTGGTCGGACAAGCAGTATTCTCGATAGTAATGTGATGACTACCTCACGGAGCTGTCCGTACCCCGAAAAGATTAAACATGTGCGTTTCGGAGCGAACATTTCCTATAAGCGAAGAGATCAAGAAACAGCAAAATAAAAGCTTAATTACCATACAATAAATCACCTTGTTCTTGGAATACAGGAGATAAATTAGTAGTTTGTCGAACTTGTAAACAACAGCCCCAATTGAAACTCATGACTTTTCTCAATCGGTTAGCGGACGAAAATTTCGAGTGCCTGTCTTGTTCTGACCTTGTTTTGGGCCTAA
>NW_008775577.1:0-315 GCF_000715545.1 Opisthorchis viverrini
AACCAGATTTACTTAAATACTGACAAGACTGCTAAACGTACCGGCTGCTGCTGTGCTCAGAGAATATTGTTAGCAAGTGGGAGACTGGTTACGTTATATATTTTAAATTAAAACCTGTCAGTGAAACAAAAACAAAAGCAAAAACCTTATATCTAACGTACTTTCTATCCGAGAGGACAATGTAGAAATATACCTTAAAATGTTTGGAAAGTTTCCGGTCAGCAAAGTATATATTTGGGATGATGAAAGGAAGAGGGTTTTCGCTGCGGAGTTGTCTACCAGAGACCACCAACTGAACAGTTATAGACTATTGGA
>NW_008775578.1:0-315 GCF_000715545.1 Opisthorchis viverrini
ACAATTATTGACCAGTTCATATCACACTACCAAGATTTTTGATAAACTATGTCAAAGGGGACCGAGATTCGCTTGGACGCAACGAACAAAGGGAGGTGGATATTTCTCAGTGGTACATGTAACCGTTCCGGATTCATAACCAACACTTCCACGACGGAGGGTTATATTACTCGAGAAAAACCCTTTCACCGCTTCATATTTTTCATTCTGTCTTAGAGGGGTTGGGTGACAGTTTCCTAGATAGGCCCGCCCATTTTTCTGGGAATCATCAGATGTCAACTATCGAGTCAGCTGGGCTTCACCTATCCCTATCAA
>NW_008775579.1:0-315 GCF_000715545.1 Opisthorchis viverrini
TGGTTGCTATTCACTCCCCACGGAAACTGGACGATCTTTAGTACCGGGTGGCTTCTGTCTGGCAGACAGAGTCCACTAGTTGTGTCATTGAATTTTCTACACGAAGCTGACTTTAAATGAGTGAAGTTATCAGGGATTCAGGAGACACGCTTGTTCGAAAATCGTCGGAACTTCGCAGCATAATAACACTTTTATTAAGAACTCTCCACTACTTGCTTCTCCTGATTAATGTCAGCACTTCGACGAATTTGACTCACCAGACGCTGTTTATTCTTTTGTCGGTTAGACCGCTTGAATAACAAACGTAAACTACCG
>NW_008775580.1:0-315 GCF_000715545.1 Opisthorchis viverrini
GGGGGAGAGCTATTAATTGCCGTGTACTGAAAACGGTTTGTGGTTCCTTACTCTGTAAGATTTTGTGAGCAATTTAGGTTCATTGATGATAATGGCGAATCCAGCAGAACAGCACCAAGAAAAGATCTCATTTCGCTGTTCAACCAATAAGGAACAGCAACATAAATATGAGATGAAATCTCATCACAGAACGTCCGAAGAGTGGAAAGACGCTAACGAATTCCTGTCCAACTTTGAGGCAGTTGTTTCCATCCAATTATGATGATGGTGGGACCAAAAAATGAAAGGTACGGTTTCAAAAGACTACACGTTGAG
>NW_008775581.1:0-315 GCF_000715545.1 Opisthorchis viverrini
AAGCAAGTGGAGAGCTCAACCACTGTGCTTGCACCTACGAACTTCGCTTCTGATATACAGCACACACCAATGCCAAGCTAGTCCAGTGTGAAAGCAAGTGCATATTGTCGACGTGCTTGCTTCAGAGCGGAGACAGTGAGAGCAGTCAGATAGACTGGACATCGAGGCTTGTAGACTGATCTCGAGATGCTCGAGAATGTCGGCACCGGATGACCTGCAGAAGTTGCATGCAATGCCGATACCAGAAAAAAACGATAACGAGTGGTTCGCCTGCATTGAAATAGTGCGTATTGTGTTGAGTAGAGGGATGAGGAA
>NW_008775582.1:0-315 GCF_000715545.1 Opisthorchis viverrini
TGTTTGAAGATTGGCGGTGAACATGCTTTTGTTTAGTTCCTTGGTTTGCCGGGAGGAGAGATTCCCATGTGAAAGTACAACAAAGATTGGTTGATGAACACAACAGAACATGTTTTGGGCAATTTTTTCAAGTCGTACGTTCGCGAATGACCATACGGAAACATTGGATGCAAATGAATGAGCACGACGTACGTGAAACAACTAATCCTAGTCATGAGTAGGAAGACTTGAGTTTGGCAGTACGTACAGTGCTGTTATCGTGTGGTCTGTGCAGGATGGCTAAACCATGACAAGTCCAACATGCGAACAAGGCTT
>NW_008775583.1:0-315 GCF_000715545.1 Opisthorchis viverrini
AAGTTAGCATATATAAACAGGTAAATAAATAAATACATAAGTAATTAAATGCAAGTCAAATTTTTCTTTTGGTCTTACTCACATTCAAAAATCAATAACCAGTGCACCTGATTTGACAGGATGATGTTATCACCAACAAAATATGTTTAACTGAGGGCGGTGTTGATATTCCGGCGAACTCATATTAACCGTTGAATCAATCGTGAAGGAAACCTTATATGCAGATCGCTGTTCATAGTGAAAAAATGAACATATCATAAGATGTTAAATGAGTGATTGGTTGAGGTTCACCTCAGTACAATGTTTCACTTATGG
>NW_008775584.1:0-315 GCF_000715545.1 Opisthorchis viverrini
CTACGCTCTGTTTCTTCGCTGGGTCTGTCATCGTTGCAGAATTAAAAACAAAAGGTCTGAAAATCACAGTAGATCACTGAGGCTGACAATTGTTTTTTGGTCACCCAACCTAACCACGAAAGTGTTCCAAGAGAGAAAATTCAGTTAAACGACCTATGATCGGATCTCGAGAAAGTTGCCCCGTGATCGGTGATCACTTAGACCAAACGGTATGCCCATTCAATGGCAGTCAGATTGTCGGAAGCAACTGTGAACGGATTGGAGCAATACAAATTATGCTAAGAAGAAGCGTTCAACTTTGTGTCCAGGGTAGCC
>NW_008775585.1:0-315 GCF_000715545.1 Opisthorchis viverrini
AAAAATTATTTTGATCGTCCCGGCCTGTGCAGCTGGCAATTCAAGGTAGCGTGAACTTCACGGAGGGAGGTGTGTCCCTTCATGGCTGTGTAAATACCGACAGTTTCCTTCGTATGCATAAGCACCTAGCCTCGTCATCTGATGTTCATATTTGTTAAACTGAAACGATTTTCAAACAGCCGAAACGTGTTCCGACACAAACTCCTTAGATTTTATTCAATGTACATCAAACCCAGTTTTAAATCGTTCTTGTTAGAGGGGATGCGGTTCTTTAATCATCACAGCTTGGACGGCGGTAAGGCGATTGGACCCCTT
>NW_008775586.1:0-315 GCF_000715545.1 Opisthorchis viverrini
AGTGGACCGACTATATCTAGGTGAACATGGTCGAATCGCGAGTCTGATCGGTACCAATGGGTGAGTAAGTATACCAGGTGGTTTTGGAACGTTGACATCCTAGACAAGGTTTCGCCCATGGAAGCACGACTTTCTTCAGATTCGGCAAAACAAAACGCTAAGAAACGAGTTTAACAGTCGAACATATGCCGGCATGGGAGACGTTATGTAAAGCATCAAAAACATGGCGTCACGTCGAGAGCAGGACAACCGGTCTTGGGAGTGGAGTAGATAAATCACAGTCGATTGTGTCTGGTGCAATTTGTAGTGGCACCT
>NW_008775587.1:0-315 GCF_000715545.1 Opisthorchis viverrini
ATAAAAAAGAATGTTAACATTTCTAGTATTTCTTTGTTTGGGTCAAACTCATGTGCAGAATAAACCAGATTGGCTGATTCCTCCTAGTGACCTGTCCAAAAAAATCACACGACAGATGAGCAACTAGGAGAAATCAAACAAAAGTCTTTCTTTTCAAGGCCGTGTAAAAGGGTTGAGTTTTGAGATACTGAAGAGAGAAGATTATATTACAAACCATTTTTTGGTGGAAATACGAAATTCCAACTGTTGGGGACGTCAGCTGACCACTGTAAAGAAGACGAGACAAGTCTTGGCCAATTTGGAGGGTAGAAACTC
>NW_008775588.1:0-315 GCF_000715545.1 Opisthorchis viverrini
ATAGAGTGAACGGTATTTGTATGCTCTTTATAGGAGTCCAAACTGAATAATCAATTGTATAAAGTTTTTGTGGCAGCAGACTTTCAACATTTTCAACGCTAAAACACGAGTATAGTACTTTTTAACGCTGTCGAGGCGATAGTGTTTTAGACTCGCCATCGCTTGTCAGGTTAAGACTTCTTTGGTCGCAGCCAAAGGGCTGGTAGACCGCACGAGTCGTCCTATAAAGAAAGGATCAACTGGGTAATCAAGGAGACTTTTATTCCCAAATTTGTCGCATGCACTGAATGAATGTCCTTTTTTCGGTCGGTGAAT
>NW_008775589.1:0-315 GCF_000715545.1 Opisthorchis viverrini
TATGCCATTTGCATCTTTGAAATGGGAATCTCCTCTCGCAATCCATGAAACTATATCGATGTTGGACATCGTTGTCCGCCGTTTTTTTCTTTTAAGTCGCAACCTATCAACTCTGGAGGGATTCCCTGTAGCTTTGAAAAATACGAACTTTTTCCTCATCACTCTGATGTGAATGCATTTATGTCTAGTTTACCCCATGCCGAACTGTCTCCAAATAGCACTTAGCATACCCACATTCCAACACTAACACCTAATTTTCAAACACCATTATTTTTCAATCAGGAATTTATGACTGCTGCAACAGTTAGAAGAAAA
>NW_008775590.1:0-315 GCF_000715545.1 Opisthorchis viverrini
ACAGTTGCTTCAAATTTTCTCGCGAATTCGACGCTTTATTGCCTGCTATGGCCCAACCTGATGGCTCTAGCTCTGAGGAGGAACGTTTCATAGACAAGCAACTGGTTGATTTGCTTGTTCTTCACAGAGAAAATACCCACAGCATACAATAAACCGGCACTTGGCGATAACCAAACGACGAGATGGCACGCAAGCTGAATCTGTTCGATCTGAAATCGCTCTGTTTGCGTGTGCTACCTGTCCTATCCCACCTGAGAAGCCAAGTTGGTTTCGCAGCACCCAGCTATATACTCCAACAGGTGCAACCCACGTACG
>NW_008775591.1:0-315 GCF_000715545.1 Opisthorchis viverrini
ATGACATATGAACAAATGCGTGAATAGCCCACCGTGTGCATTTCATCCCAGTAGATGTGTACCCAAACATTTAACCACATTCAATTTATTGCATTGTGAGGGGTATGATTAGTTCGTCTTGCCCACCATCATTTAGTGGCTCCTATCCAACCCGTCAATGAATCACGAGGACTGCTGCAATGGTTGACTTTTAGACAGTAGTTATCAACCAAGGAAGTAAGCAAGTTCAACTCAATGGTACCGCTAAGGATTTACGGATCCTTAATGACTAACGAAAAGAAATCATTTTTTGCTCTTTCAAACAAGAAAATATGA
>NW_008775592.1:0-315 GCF_000715545.1 Opisthorchis viverrini
TTTTTTTACTGAATTCATCCTGACACGGTGATGTTCTGTTCCATCTGTGTATTCTCCGAAAAAATTGGGAAGGCCTACTCCGCTGTTGCGAGACCATTGAAAGAGATTTAGACATCTAGTGGAATCACAGAACTGTGTTCGCTGAATTTTAGCAAACACAGTGACGTTTATGCAAACAATACGTGCAAACTTCTTTTGAATGTTCAGCATTCTCCTCATTCCGTCTTTTCTAAGACCGTTTTTACGTCTGTTGCACGATTCGAATTGCTGTTCGCCCACTAGACCGTACCGACTACTGATGCGCGTTGTAAGTAA
>NW_008775593.1:0-315 GCF_000715545.1 Opisthorchis viverrini
TCATGGTTATACGGCAGCCAAGCATCAGTGTTGAACACCGAGGTTATGTTGCCGATAGTGGTGACCCTCCAACGAAAATGGGCTAGGCCACCGAAGTGTCCACTGAGGCACTCCATAACATTTCTATTTTGGCGTGTAACCTTCGGGGAAGACGCTGGACAAACAACAGTCAAGTTCTCACTTTCTTCGTGGAGATCTCAAAGATTAACTCACAGTAGATTCCCGAGTAGAGGATATCCTCGAAAAAGCGCATCGAATTGGCCTAAATTAGAATGGCGACCATACTAGGGAGGGGCAGATAACCTCAATTCAATT
>NW_008775594.1:0-315 GCF_000715545.1 Opisthorchis viverrini
ATGACGATAAACATTTCACCAGAGCTCTCAGGGTCAATGAGCCTAGCTCAACACCTGATCTACCTAGGAGTTCTAGCATACAAGCTAGCTCGCACTTCGGCGTAAAAGATTAAGGAATATGAGGTGTACTAGATAACTTTCGTTTATTGCGCTATTGTGTGAAACAATTGCATCCAGACTGGGAACGAGGGCTACCGAGAACACGGACCAACACAGCCAATTAAAAGATAAGACGGTTCGGTCACAACCTGACATACAGCATCCATTTCTGGAGTCGAATTGGGACCACACAAACCTGTCACTTGACAACCGTTG
>NW_008775595.1:0-315 GCF_000715545.1 Opisthorchis viverrini
ACATCAGCATGCCAGAAAATGCAATGGTGGTCAATCAGTACATTTCTTGTCTTTGACGGCCAGCATCTTGACATCCGTAGAATGTTTTAAAAAGTAGTTTATTCATATACCGCTACAACTAAGCCGGCTGCGTATTATGTCGTCGGCCGACTAACCTTATATTTTCTCCTGTAGGCCTCTCTAAACTGACGCCGTTTGAGACTGTCTTCACTTCGTCGAAACCCCGAATATTAGTGCATAAGCCGACCAGAACCTTGTGTTGCGGGTGCATCATAGCCTGGAATCTAGGCGCATGCACTTCATTTTTTGACGATG
>NW_008775596.1:0-315 GCF_000715545.1 Opisthorchis viverrini
AATGATTCCTGATGCAGATTTCTTGTCGACTATAGTTCAAACAATTTATAGTGTTTATCGATTCTAGCATTACCAGTCAAAAGGGATGGCCTTTTTGACGATAATAAAAGTTGTTTTGCTCCCATTTGTTCTACACTACGACGTGGCTGGATGCGACAAGAGCAACGTCCTTATCCAAAAATGTACCGTCGCCACGAATGGTTGTGGCTCTTTGAGCATAACGGTATCATTCATCCGACACAGCAAGCGGTTGTTTCAGCAGATTTACACACTGATCATCCGGTTATTGACCAAATGGAATCGTTTACACGCCTG
>NW_008775597.1:0-314 GCF_000715545.1 Opisthorchis viverrini
AAAAAAATAGAAATGGCGTGAACCTTCATGTGAGCGCAGTTTCCTGTTCAGATTGCTCATTTTTGATTGGGTGTATTGAACACACGTGTGATTCAGTTTGACACAGAGCACACCTCATTACTTAGGAACTTCTAACTAGAAAGTTTTTTATATTTCGTAAGATGTTTAGACTTGATAAACTTACTGGATAACTCCAGATGTAGTTCTTGCTATTCGTGAACACAGTGCACCCAAGAAATGTAATATTCATGTATTCGAAAGCACTATACCCACTCGCATTAGATAAATATGGTAAGCGGGAGAGCGGGTAACGT
>NW_008775598.1:0-314 GCF_000715545.1 Opisthorchis viverrini
TGAGTAAGAGGTGTCAAATTTTAAATGACGGCTTTTTAATTTCTAGTTTGAGAAAGCCAAGTTTTTTGTCTTCTTAAGCATACTTGTATACCTTGATTCATAAAGCAGCTAAATATCCGAAAAAATCTCCTCAGTTCCTCATCTCCTCTGAGCGTTTAAAATTAGTAACACCACAGAGCAATCCAAAACGCCACAAACTAATTTTTGCTTCATTGTAAATTTACTGTTTTTTGGGTATGGTTAGAACACATCTAGTTGTCCAAATCGTTTCAGACAGGTGCAGTGACAGTCACGCCAACACGGCTGTTGCCAAG
>NW_008775599.1:0-314 GCF_000715545.1 Opisthorchis viverrini
TGTTAGGTGGAGCGGCTCTAATTTCACTCACGTTTTAGGAGTGCAAGCGTGTCCAAATGCTCTAATGAAGTGAACTATTTCTGTGTTCAGCGTTTTGGCGGAGCATTCTTTCGCTAGCACGTGTGAATGCTTTTGTTTGTCATATTATGTTCTGGTGTCATAAGTGGGTATTTCGAGCTGCTCGTGGGGCTTATTTTTACCCCCAGTGCCACAAAATGTGTAATGTCTGCAGACCAAAATCGCATGAATCTAAAAAAGATGAAAAAACAATAGCAGTTTGAAACCACAAGGTGCACACGAAATCTGTTCTTTAA
>NW_008775600.1:0-314 GCF_000715545.1 Opisthorchis viverrini
TCAAAGATTTTCCAGTGCTTTTGGCTTAAAGTTCATCAATTGATTCGTGTAGCTGTGGAGTATATTTTACCCGTACCCCCAGATTTAATTGGAACTATTTTGAAAAAAAGTTGAGTGATGGCTTTTCTCCAAAATACGTCGAATGATCTAGACTGATTTCACTGTAAGTTAGCAAAATGCTGTTGTTCTAAAACGACAGTTTATGGTTTTTGCAGTCCAAACCTGTTGTGGGATGGGATTCTACGAGAGGCAAACTACCGATTTTATCGTACGAATATAGCAATTGTTGTACAATCTCAGGGTTAGCTATTTGG
>NW_008775601.1:0-314 GCF_000715545.1 Opisthorchis viverrini
GGGTATTATTCTGGACTGAGGCGACAAAGGTATTTTTCTACCTATATAGCTCGACTTATGTGCTCATCCACGTCCATATTCCTATCTTTAGCGTGTTAAAACTGAAAAACAGCTCGTAGCATATATGCTGATTTCTGTTCAACTATCCCAGTCAAGAACTAAGGACGTGAGGCCAGAATAAAAACACTGACTAATTTTAATGACCGTGTAGTGATAAGAGGAAGACTGTTCCGATGCACTTTTCGCTGTAACGAGTGCAGTGCATTAGGACAAGTCACGGTAGGTGGTTTCAACGTACAACATGGAACTGATAG
>NW_008775602.1:0-314 GCF_000715545.1 Opisthorchis viverrini
TGCTGTCTTTGATGATGATGACTTATTAATACTGAGGTTGATTCCGAAATGATTGGACATTCCCATTCTTTTCAGTCGTATGCGCTATGCAGATTAGCGTGAAAATAAACAAGTTTCAAATGGACCCCAAGAAAACCTGTCGGTTTTGTGGCGAATGACAATTTTCATGCCGCTGTCCCTACCGGAACCGGCAGCAAATACGCTCGATAAGGCCACAAAAAAGAATACTGCGTAGACAACTTTGGTGCTCGTGCAAAAATCGGCCCGATAAATGGATACACTACATTCAGGATGAAATTATCCGGCCGACGAAA
>NW_008775603.1:0-314 GCF_000715545.1 Opisthorchis viverrini
GAGCAATAAACAGAATCATTGAGATCGATCCTGTCTATCGGCCCTTGAGAAAAAATAAAATCCAAAACCATGAAACCCTTAGCCAACCAAAGATCCAAGAAGAAATCAATAGAACCAAAACAAAATATACTCGTACAAAAACGACAAATTGATTGGACTGGCTTCTTCAGTTACCAACAAGGCTCAACGGATCCGACTAACAGACGGGACCAAAACGCGTGAGCCCAAATAAAAGAAGTACTGCAGATCAACCAATCAAGCTCATGAATATAACCCACCAGTTGGGTGTGGTGCAATCAGCCAACAAACAAAAA
>NW_008775604.1:0-314 GCF_000715545.1 Opisthorchis viverrini
AAATTGTGATTTTCAGAGCTAATGCACTATGGCTAAACGGAGGCTGAGCATTGGTGTAAGTTACCATGTCAAGCAGAAGCATGCCGCGATGCTGTACGCGAGTATTCGGTGAGCTGTGGAGCACGTCACCACATTGACTATGAATGTTGGAGTGTAATTCGCCCTAGTAGTAAAAATATTTGATTTTGATTTTGATCTGGTTTGTGTTCGTTGGAGCCAGGCCAAAAAGAGTACTGGTCATTAGAGGAGCTGATAGAATAACCCGTGGTAGATACTTGGCTAGTGCAATGTATAAAATGCTCAGAAGAAAAAAA
>NW_008775605.1:0-314 GCF_000715545.1 Opisthorchis viverrini
TTTGGAAGCAAAAACATTCCTAAGTACTCCAATGTCCTGTACGGAATATTCTTTTGTGGAATTTTGAAGATCAAAAATAGAACGCCTAACGTCAGCTTGCTCAGCTATTCCAAATTATGTTGGAAAATATGTGCGTTAATGACACCATGCGCAGGGCAGCCAGCAGGACGAATGCTTAATTCTTCGCTGTGTCACAGCCGGCGGCTTGGCTTCCATGTTTTGCTACAAGTTTTGAAAGCGGTTGTTGCCACCGAATTAATTTTATACTTTGTTTGACCTGATAGTTTTATAACTAACCAGTCCTCTTAAGCTTT
>NW_008775606.1:0-314 GCF_000715545.1 Opisthorchis viverrini
CGTTGGCAGGTCAGTAAACCTACGACATTACGCCAGTTTGTGCCTTCTGTCGCAAAAAGGCACTAGTCATCGGTTCCTTCTGAATGGCAAATATGTTATGGCACGTTTCGTTGCGTACCCGATGATGCTGTGTTTGAGGACGATGGTTTTCCGAGCCTATGTTAAGCATACCATAGAGGCTGCGAGCAATTCGGGCTTCTTCAGAAATGAAGTTGCATAGGTCAGAGAGACCTATCTGTTTTCCAAGGTTGTCCCTAGAGCCAGCGAACTCCGCCCAGTTCAGACGAGACGGAATTCATGTCACTAGTGTGATT
>NW_008775607.1:0-314 GCF_000715545.1 Opisthorchis viverrini
AGGGGTTAACCGATGTTCAGGAACCATACTTGGATTTGTCCATCAGGAAAGACGAAATATGTAGATGTGTAGGCGGCTTCCCGTCAACTTTCTCAATAGTCTGGGGCCGAAATATTTCATTCATTCACCTTATAAAATTACGAGCAGACCTGAAACAAACTAACAGAATACTCTCGGGGTAGATGTATATTCAAGCAAACCCTGCAGACGTTACCTTCCGGCCTTGGGGTTAATGTGGCCCTCCCCTGTAGAGTTCTCTCAGTAAAGGGTCCCACTCTGTTAATGATACCAGTTACCATGCGTGCGTTCCAGTG
>NW_008775608.1:0-314 GCF_000715545.1 Opisthorchis viverrini
TCGGTTCGCTGAGCTCATTCTATAAATTTCTGGCCAGCCTCTGAGTGCGGGTTATCCATAAATTCAAAAACTCTTTACAGCTCATTTTTAAACTCACGATATCGCTAATTCTTGCTGCATGAAAGATGATCAACCGAAAAAACTGTCATTGAAGATGATAGATATCCTGACAGGGACCTGAGTTCGAACGGTACGCCGAACAATACAACTTCCGTAACCGCTAAAGTAGTGAATGATTCCCTAATCCAGAGGTTTCAAATGAACTATCAGTAGTTACGTAATTGATAACAACTCGTCCAATATACGCATCTGGA
>NW_008775609.1:0-314 GCF_000715545.1 Opisthorchis viverrini
TTGTTCACCGCATTTGTTCACGTTAGCTCACTGATACTCTAGTTATCTCGCAGGTTAATGGTTCGGTTTGGAACTCGTAGCCAAACTCACTGGACCGTGGATGACATATTTTCCCTCAAATGATTGCAACTGAGAGTTGGTGGTTGACCATTTCACATTTCACACTTCCATCAAAACCCTTATTATCATGCTCCTCTTATTCGCCAGGCCCGTCTACCTCCCTGCTCAACATAATAGTGTGATAAGTCATTCTTCACTCAAAATAAAAGTTCCTAAAATATTGGGCATTATATATATATATATATATATATAAT
>NW_008775610.1:0-314 GCF_000715545.1 Opisthorchis viverrini
CAGTAGTATCCACCGTTACACTGGTACTATCGGGAAACGCTTCAAAGTAATTTGTGTATGATATTCGTGAAGTGGTTGAATAAAACCCCCGGACCTAATTCATTCAGAGCCTGCAGATGACGATGCTTATTCTTGACTCTCTGTTCAACCAAAGCTATCGTCATATTGAACGTTCTCCGACCAGCAACTTGTGACGGCGTTCTGAGCCAAAGCACACGTCGCTTCACGGGTTGAGCATTTGAGATCGATCACCCAATTCAATTAACCGCTTGAATTCGCCCCCATTCTGCATTCACGACCGTCCAATGTGGTAG
>NW_008775611.1:0-314 GCF_000715545.1 Opisthorchis viverrini
TAATATATTGTGTATGGTACTTAATATATAGTAATTGAAAATAGCAACGTGCTGAATCGAGAGGGCAAAATTAGTAGTTCATTCAATTCGCCGAATTTGTGGCTGCATGCACCCCTATGGTCGGCATTAACGACTTCACTACCCAGCAATTCTTCATGGTATTTCAGCTTAGAGAGCATCAAAACAGAACACCCACAGGTAGAATATCAAAATACTACTCACTTAAAGTGAGAGAGTACCATTTGACGCATTTGCTGCTTTGTTTAATTCACGAATGCCTACCTTATTCAGTAAAACAATAGCTAACCAAAACA
>NW_008775612.1:0-314 GCF_000715545.1 Opisthorchis viverrini
TGCCGACGATGCCCCGTCATACCCATAACCGTGCGCGATCTCGCTTATGCCTGCTAACTATATCATCATCATCGATATCATGACATCAGTTTTCAGCACCTATCTTCACTGATGTACCTGCCTGCTACCTAAAGCAAACACTAGGCCACTGGGTACACGGGTCGATAGAAACCAGGCTCCAACTATGCGTGTAATTCTGATCTAGCGGCCAACGACGGCCTACCTTGGCTAATTATCGTAATTGCCAGGCCTGTGTCCATTTGCAACGATATGAAGCCTCAACTAAGCCCAGTTTAGTGGCCAACAACGCCCGT
>NW_008775613.1:0-314 GCF_000715545.1 Opisthorchis viverrini
CGGACAGTCAAAAGTTGTCCCTATTTCTAACTATTTCAGCGATTTGATACTGCTCCATATGAAAAACGATAATTGATATTTAAATGCAGACAATGGGTATGCGGTCGGTGTGAACTGGTGTGGACATATGTGAATATGAGGGACGTGCATTGGCAAAATTGTGCGCAACTAAGATAGCATGGAGCTGGCAGAGACGTGATATCAGAGATATCTCGTGGCGTTGGGTGATTTTACGATGAGTTGACCCCAGAATTAAGCTGCTGTAGCCTAAAGAAATGCATAGAGTTTTGCAAAAACAATTACCCCTGAGGGAT
>NW_008775614.1:0-314 GCF_000715545.1 Opisthorchis viverrini
TACTTCATTTTCTTTTATAAGGTTGTCGCGGGATTGTACGAGTTCCGTACCAAACAATTGAAGGTAGTGCAAAGGGCGGTGGAAAGGATTACGAGGATGCAATTGGATATCTGGAATTCCAAAATGATCAAACCGAGTGAGTTTCCATCTCAGAATTTTGGCGTTTTCGTATACAGACGAAGTTTGCCACGATGTCTGTGATTAATCTGTGTTTTTGCTGAGTAAAGCGGGGCTAAAAATTATATTCACTTCCAATTTGATGCATACTCCTCCCAAATTTCTATTTATTTTTCCTTGAGTGACACCAAGGGAAT
>NW_008775615.1:0-314 GCF_000715545.1 Opisthorchis viverrini
CCTGCATTAAGCAAGTTTGTACTTTGCACCACCGATGAAATGGCTTATTTAATCCTCGGTGAGCTGTAGTGGTGCAGCCTCTGCGGATCCATGGTGCTGGACTGACATGCGCTGTAGGTAAGAACAGACGACTAAACTGGAATGGTATTGCGTGTGATTGTAATTCAGTCTATCTACTGAAGTTACCACTTATTCATGTCAGTGTTCTGGCAAGAAAGGGGTTCTCGCATACTCCTAACAAGCCAGTGTCACGAACTGATTCATCTATTTCTTTGGATAAACATTATCTCTTATTCATTCAGCGGTGTGATGCA
>NW_008775616.1:0-314 GCF_000715545.1 Opisthorchis viverrini
AAAAAAATAGTTTTTCCGATGAAAATTTGTTTTTTTGTAGTTTTTGTAGTTGATAGATCGGCAGACAATTTGCATCTTAGTTAGCCCCAAATTCCCTCACACTGCAACAGTGAGCAAGCAATCAACAAGCGACGGGGTATATAGGGGTCAAGACTAACTCGTTAAAGGAGTCGAACGGTGTCAGCAGTAACCTCATGTGTGGTCAACAACGTCGACGCAACTGATGGCAGCATGTAAAGGTCGTTTGAACATGGGATCATGTCTGAGTGTGCGATAAATGTTGGTTTGTGGTCTAGCATACCTCCAGAGCGCCC
>NW_008775617.1:0-314 GCF_000715545.1 Opisthorchis viverrini
CGCTTTCAGCTTTTCGTAGGCCAAAACATCTTCCTGGAAAGGTGAACAACAACCTTCAGCATTTAGATCGGGGTAGACGTTCTGTAGATGTCTCAGTGAGAGTACTTTTACAACTTGCACTAATGCCAGGCAACTCACTCTTTATAATCCAAGTTTCTTCTTTAGTCAGTGCATTCAACTGACGGGGAAAGTGCATAACTGGTCAGCCTCGGGACGAATAATTTCGATAGAAACGACTGAGTCTGAAGGAAGGCGAAAGTTTACGCACTATTACCTACGAGGTTTTGACATCGATATTCAGTATCCTCGGGGAT
>NW_008775618.1:0-314 GCF_000715545.1 Opisthorchis viverrini
ATAAGGATGGCCTTCCTGTCACTATTTGTAGAGAACCCACTTGTTATACCCTGGAGGTTACCGATGCGAGCCCACTCTAAGCGTCTTTTATTCATGTTACACATTATCCAGATTTCGTTTCTCAATACATGAGTCGGCGTGTGAAAGGTATTTTGGTTGCCAATTCAGATTCTTGTTGCTCACAACGCGAGGTTTGTGTCATCCTGGTTGACGGTGAGTCCTGTTTCTTTAGGATCATTGTGGGCATGTGGCTGGACAGCATAACTAACGTCTGTTTGTAGCTAACTCACGCAGCCCAGTTGGGCGAAAAACTC
>NW_008775619.1:0-314 GCF_000715545.1 Opisthorchis viverrini
AGTTGATATTTGAGCAGTCAGACCCAGTTAATGGCGAGAGTTGTCGAGGCAAAGAAACTTGTGGTGAAACCTTTAACGATCGATATAACATAGTAGTATTACATGATCGTGGTTAGAGCCGATAAATAACTTTCGTCAAAGGCACAATCCAAACACGATAAGTCACAATGAGGCCAGACGTACTGATATTCCAGCCTGTCTGAATAAACTAACAAAGTCTGTTGTCATTCCTTATTAGACCAAACAAATGCGGAAACCCGAGAGCGTCAAACTGGCCAAAGTCATCCAGTCATTGAAAGTATGAACCTATGGAC
>NW_008775620.1:0-314 GCF_000715545.1 Opisthorchis viverrini
GGTTTTCTCGCGCGGGTACAGAATATCACATAGCTGCAGTAGCACCACCAAGTGGAAAATATTGACGCAGGAAAACTTCTGAATATGGGTGAAAAGGAACAGACTTGAAGCGCGAATTAATCAAAAACATTAGTTGTTACCAGTTTTGCCAACTCTCCTGACAATTTTCTGACAACACTGAATGGAATGTTATGGAAAATACAATCTGACACAAAAGGTGATATCCCAAAGAAGTAGTACTGTGTCGAATTTGAAAAACCTTTCTTTTTCCCAGAGTGCACAATAGGTGAGACCAGATTGTGTGTCAAGCTGCT
>NW_008775621.1:0-314 GCF_000715545.1 Opisthorchis viverrini
AGAAAGAGCGACATCATCATTAAAACACCATTTTGTTGGTTACAAGGCAGAATAAATTTGAGCCATCAAAAGGTGCTTTCAGTGCCAAAGGAAGAAGCACATCCACGGGCCTCCAAAAGTTCATTATTCCAACACAGCTATGGTAGACAAAAATATACACAAATTACTCGATGTAAATAAAAAAGATGCAATATTGGTGAAATGCCAAATGATCCTCAAGGTCGAGGTGAGATCAACGCTGCATTAGCCATGCGATCGTGTGCCTGCTCGAATAAGAACCGTTGACTAATATGAAAATGTGGTAGTTAAGAACA
>NW_008775622.1:0-314 GCF_000715545.1 Opisthorchis viverrini
TACAATCGCGAATTCAGATGAGCACCTTCTGAACAGCTCTGACATCTCAGACTACACTGAGGACAACTCGAAACCAGAATCCACCAGCGCATCTCAAATGGTCCACTGACATCAATGAATGGGTGACAGTAAGTACCTGGCGTGAGAACCACTGCGTGGAGCAAGAATCTAATTTATGCGGGGACTGGCACGAATACTCGACTTTGATCAACAGAATAACTATACTCGAACGCAGGAAAGAGTTTAAAATACACTGGCAGTTCGGCAGGCTTGATTTGTCGTGAGGAAAATGGCAGTTTAGAATTTGGAATGAT
>NW_008775623.1:0-314 GCF_000715545.1 Opisthorchis viverrini
GACTCCATGATTTATCAAACATGCAACTTGCAAGGCTGCAAATTGGAACTGGTCGGTGCACCCTCTGAAATGCATTGGTTTGACAGATTTTGATGAACGCTTTGTGGCAAGGATGGCGAAAAAATATATAAATTTTCCTCCAATTTCATGCGACGTTTATCTATTAAAAATATGATAAGGTTTTGGTATTATTAAAGCGTGTACATTAAAAACAGTGAACTTTGATATTCACCTCAGATAGCCCAAGAGCGAAAATATACTAGTTGGGGTTAAATATGTACATTCTATTATAAATCGTGAAAGCAGCGATTTCT
>NW_008775624.1:0-314 GCF_000715545.1 Opisthorchis viverrini
ACTAACTAAAAATCCCAACTTCTGAAATTCGGTTATCCGGTGCATTTCAGTATGTACCTGACTCAAACCGGTTTCCTCTACCTGCACGCAAAGGAAGCACGAAAAGTTTATTTTTAATCTGATCTTCTTACTTTATTCATAAAGAAAAAACTAGTCTGTGGTGTTTGATCAGATGCTCCTGGATAGCTCTGCGATAAGACAACTTGGTAGGTGAAACATGTAGCAAAGATTTATGTCAGCTTCTTGTCACCCAAGATGAAGACAGCCCGAAACGATTCTATCTCAAAACACTTGGCAGTTACAGATGGCTGTTT
>NW_008775625.1:0-314 GCF_000715545.1 Opisthorchis viverrini
CGAAGTAAAACGCAATTCGTACAATTGTTTTCGAAGTAATTATAGCAGAAATATTGTCCGATGACATTGATGTGGAGAACATGCAACAGAACTGCCAAGAATTGGGCATTCCGATAGGATGTCTCATGAAGTAGCATGGTTTACGCCTGATAAATTTGCCGCCCCGTTGTGCCATCAACCGGGCTGGTAGATGCACAGACACATATGGACCACTCTAGATTCTCGGAGAATCAGTGCTGGCCAAGTTTTATTCATCGTCACGAAGCTACTTGTGCGGATAGCTTGACATTGGTACTATTCAATGATGAAAATAA
>NW_008775626.1:0-314 GCF_000715545.1 Opisthorchis viverrini
CTCTGTTATTTAAAAGATGGGATTGGATCAAATTGTTACCTCCGTCAGTTCATACTTATTTCATGTCATTCGAAGCCATGTAGTTTACTTTTTCTCAAATCCCTTGACGCGCTTACCGTCTCAATCGAGCAAAACAGTTTTATTTTCACTATTTTGGCCGTTAGATCATCAATTGCCATTCCAGTTTCAACAACGTGCACTCGTCACAAACAACTTACGTTCTCTGCCAGCACGAGCCACTTAATCTAAAATCATGCACCGGAAATCGATCGGCAAACTTTGATTCTCCGAATGTTCTGGGGCTTCATCATCAT
>NW_008775627.1:0-314 GCF_000715545.1 Opisthorchis viverrini
AAATATGGCTAGAAATGGTAGTTTACCCATACTAGCATTTCATGTCACAGAAATCTGCTTGCTCACCGTTCATTGGTCCAAGCACTCTGGCGTTCAAACCAAGTGCGATTGGATGGTCGATAAATTTGACCGGCATGCACGCGTACTTTGATCGAGTTGAACTCTCACATTTAGAAAACCTCTGGCATGATTGTGCCCGCTGCGCTGCAACAGTATAGATCCATCGAGGTACATCGACCTACAGTCACGTCATGTCATATTTAAAGACAAATCGAATCGTTCGGCAAGTGTGTTACCTTCAGATTAGTCATGTG
>NW_008775628.1:0-314 GCF_000715545.1 Opisthorchis viverrini
TGGGCCCAATGTGGGTAGGCTAGGCAGGCTCAACGGTATTGTCAGAATGACGCTTGCGGCCT
Organism: Opisthorchis viverrini; assembly: GCF_000715545.1. Taxonomy (NCBI): domain Eukaryota; kingdom Metazoa; phylum Platyhelminthes; class Trematoda; order Opisthorchiida; family Opisthorchiidae; genus Opisthorchis; species Opisthorchis viverrini. Next base: position 63 of record NW_008775628.1, read on the forward strand.
GATTAAGTTGCTGAGCGACAGGTAGCGTTGTTGTTGTCCAAATAGCTGTGCTGAATACCGACTACATACATACTCAAAGAACTTGGTATTTCATTATTCAGGGCATATGATGGTGTCAGTAGCTGATCAGATCGCCGACAGCACACTAGGTTTTCCATAGAAATGGGAGCAAAGTACAGGGTGAAGAATTAGTTTACTTGTTGCAACCTGGTGTAGTCTGTTGAGGTGACCGTAAGAATTTTATCTGATTAG
>NW_008775629.1:0-314 GCF_000715545.1 Opisthorchis viverrini
CACCGTTTTCTATTTTTTAAAACGATCGGTAAGGAATATTGCGCTTTTTGTTTGCCTGAGAGGCTTGACTTTTGGAATAATAGTAGATTAGTCAGCAATATTTCCGCCTGAGGGTATCTAGTTTTTTTTTTGCGAAAAAAGCACTGTTGTCCCCCTCTCAATCAGTAGTATAGTTTTGTGCGTGCTGGCACAGTTCACTAACTGACTGGATTCAGAGATACTGAGTGGAAAATCAGTTATACCCATTGCTACTTGACGGCAGTGAAGCACTAGTGTCCTCATCTAGTGTTGCTGTCAATGATGATGATGATGAT
>NW_008775630.1:0-314 GCF_000715545.1 Opisthorchis viverrini
TTGTTTGCAAATGGGTGTATTTCGCTAAATTGATTTTGTTTTACGGCAGTGAAGCACCGTTGTTCTCATCTGGTGTTGCTGTCAATCGTGATGATGATGACGGCGGTTTCTGGGCTGCAACACGCCTCTGCAACAAGGGCTTGCGCGCAGCATCACACTCCTCTTCGAGCAGGCCATCTACTTTCTCCTGCTTTTCACAGGTGTTTGACCACCTATTGAATCACAAATCCGATTCGAATACGAGCCAGCCATTCGCACCTAACAGAGGGAGAATCCTGTCTACTCAGAGCAAACACATTGCTTATCCGTTTTTT
>NW_008775631.1:0-314 GCF_000715545.1 Opisthorchis viverrini
TTCTTGAGTTCTAATTTTCTCTCCCCGTTGTGTGCGAGATCCCTTCCATTCCGGTAAACAAGAAATTCCTAAGCAAAGACTGTTACGCATGTCAAAGCCTCGTCTACTGAAATGAGTGTTGTATACTCTTTGTATCATTCCTAGCTTGGCGAAAGCGTAAGAAAAAGATTAAGAAGAGTCTGGGTGTTGTTAGTGCGGTAGGCCCTCCAGAATGTGTTCTCCCCCTGCGTTTGGCTGAACGCATTGTAAGGAATGGCGAGTAAATGATGTCAGTGGCGTTCGTTTTGTCAATTTCTTCCCAGATTGTCTGATTG
>NW_008775632.1:0-314 GCF_000715545.1 Opisthorchis viverrini
GAGTGCATTTCGCTAAATTTCACTCTGTTTTTTCTTTGTGCTATAAAAGCGGACAAGTCCTAAGTCCTCTAGTCTGTTCACACTAGGATGCCTGACAAATTCCACCGTCTTGGTTACTAGTCCTTTCGGCGGTGTGGATTTTGTCACCATCTGGAAGTAAATTGTCTCTGCCACCTGATATTCGTCCGCTTCTCCTGCTAGTCCGGTTATGCGTCACTCGTGTTCACCGATTCTTTTGTAAATATTCCTGGCTGTTTGACTTATGTAAACCTTTGTGCCGTCGTTACACTTTATTCTACGTATATACTTCCCGG
>NW_008775633.1:0-314 GCF_000715545.1 Opisthorchis viverrini
TTATCACCCGGGAATAACCAACCTTGGCTACCGAAATTTCACGAAGTTAAAAATTCCAAACTCTGAGACGCATAAGTAAGCAGGTTCCAACGGGATCCATGAGCAGCTTCGACCAGCTAAGCAGTACGCTCATCCAAATGCCCGTCAAATGCTTTTCAACATGGTCAAAATGCTACCTAGTCCTGATCCCTTGCAACGAATGGATCGGGCCTGCGTCCAAAAGCTGGTAAAAAGGGAAAGTGTTGTTACTGAGATTCCAAAAATGCTTACTCATCTGTGATCAGTACCGATTCGGAGACGGTACCATAGTGTAA
>NW_008775634.1:0-314 GCF_000715545.1 Opisthorchis viverrini
CATGACCTGTCTCAGTGCAAAACGAGAAAGCTACATTCTTGTTTGACTCTGGACAGCACACAAACCCCGGAGTCTTTGTGTTTCGTTTGAACTTTGTGCCATAATTGTTGAATAATCATCATATTTTCTGCTGGATTACATTCCTTATGCTAAGCTAAAAGAAACGCACCGCGACCAATGCTGGTGAGTACAGTCTGTTTGTTAATTTCATGGTCCACGAAGGGGGAACTGAGCCTTACGCTCATAAGATATAAGCCCTAAGCCTGTCACTCTGGTGAACTATTTAGTTCGGTTCTATTGCTGTATGCTTGCCG
>NW_008775635.1:0-314 GCF_000715545.1 Opisthorchis viverrini
TTTTGCTTGCCCATGCATACACAGATTCCTTTGGAATGAAACTGCCAAAAGTTACAAGCATGCTTGGTTAAACAAACACAAAACGAAAGTATCAGTCTCAGACATACAGAAAGAATGAAAAATTTGGTCTCAGTAAACTAACTCATGGATTACACCTGCCAAATGTCGGTAAACTCCAATTCCTTGTGCCCACACAAACAGAATTGATGTTTTTATTCAATCATGTACGTGCACCACACAGTTTATAATGTCCTGTTTACACTAATTTGTTTGGGCATACATGTCATTCTGAGTTTATCGCTTACGAAACTGGA
>NW_008775636.1:0-314 GCF_000715545.1 Opisthorchis viverrini
TTTGTTTATTGCTCTCGCTGAGAAATGAGTGAACCCGCAGGATTTCAGCACAAAATACGATAATATTGCAACCATTTACCGAGCCTCCGGGAAAAGCGCGAATACACCCGATTGTATTTTGTGTAATTACTGGAGGATCCACAGCACGCAGAAAATGCTCGCACCGCCTTTGTGCCTGCTGTTGAAGCAATCCTATGAATTCTTCATGGATCGTCAAAAAAGGTGTTGCAGCCAAATTGTAAGCACAACGGTATGTTTACATTTTGCTAGCCATAGCCGTGTACAGATGCAATTCGGAAGCATCTCATCTTCGC
>NW_008775637.1:0-314 GCF_000715545.1 Opisthorchis viverrini
ATCCTCACCCGCGCAAGTGTCTCAAATAAAGCGCAGTTACTTCAGCCACAGGACGATGCAAAGTGAGTCGCTGACTCAGGCTGCTCGTGCACCACTGACTAATACAACACGGGGCAGTTGATTTCCTTTAGGTCGCTTTCATTTCGTGTGGATTTGTTTGCAAGTGGAGGAACTCAGAAAGATTGCTGGTACCAGGGATGGCACTTCCGTCGTAATTCACCTACGGATAAACTGTTCACGTTCGACTATCACGACGATATGTTTTTCCTAATGTGTCACACCTGCACGTGTGAACTTTTGCTAGGTGATTATTT
>NW_008775638.1:0-314 GCF_000715545.1 Opisthorchis viverrini
GTTGAATAAACTGATCACCATCACACCATAATTCAGCACGTGAGTTGCACCCTCAAAGCCATGCTTCGGAACTTGCCATTTCCAAACATACCCATTACAATTCAAGGAGAGTCATTGGAGGCTGTGTAGAATTTTACATCCTTCAATTGCGTTAGCTTTGATGAAATTGCCTCTGGTGAAGTCAGCGCGAGAATCAAGTTTGCGGTGATTGTGGCGTAAAAAAAGGGCATACCAATGGATTCGAAGGGTAGTGCGTATCAGGCTGTATTGTTGTATGGTCGCGAAACATGGCCTCTGTGGATAGATGATGTGAG
>NW_008775639.1:0-314 GCF_000715545.1 Opisthorchis viverrini
CGCTGCTGATAAATCCCAACGAAGACAAAACAACTGTACAGTGTTTGGTAGCTCTTTGGAAACTTCGTGTGCAATTTACGTTTTGCGCACACTGAAGACTGGTTGACTGTTAGCAAAAACCTGTTATACCTAATGTTGTAAATCATTTATTCATTAACGAGTTTAGCGTAGACAAATCAGACTCAGGCTTTGCTCATAGGCCACCGCGTTTGTTGAAGATGCCGTAAGATCTGTTGGAATGAAATGTGAATGAAAAATTAGTACTGAAATTTAGGTAGTCTACTGTGGTATCTGAGACTAAAGTGCTTGTGTCA
>NW_008775640.1:0-314 GCF_000715545.1 Opisthorchis viverrini
GAATTTTACTTGACCTGAACGCAATCGTCGAAAATAAATTCTGAGAGCACCCGCCACCCCAAAAGGACCAAGGAAAATCTGCTGGTGGCAACCGACGTGAATCATCAAGCGAAGCACCACGAAGTGTAAGATTAACGAAACAAATCCGATCAGAATTTATTCGAAACTCTTTCAGTCCATCAAAGTAAGATTTGGACAATCCCAGTAACCGACAAGTGTCGGAGTTCATAATCAACACCGATATAAGTTGACCATCTGAATGGGACTCACTGACAGTTTCCCCTCCTGTCTTATAACCTGGCCAATTTGGAGAC
>NW_008775641.1:0-314 GCF_000715545.1 Opisthorchis viverrini
AATGGCATAGAGTTATCCCCTTCGGCTGAGGGAATGGAGCCTAAAAGTCACGTGATGACTGGATCCCCTGGTAGCATCTATTCACATCACGTGGAGTGAACCATATGATCGACGAATTAGCGGCCGTGTAAACTAATCTAATCCATATTAGTCACCCTGCTGATCAGCAACCAGGAGCTGAATGATAACGAAATTAGTTCAAATCGACCCGAAAATAACAGAACTTTTGTCCCAGCCAACGCATGGAAAACTGGAATTCATCCTCTCCAAATATTCTATATTGCATTAAATTCTCTCCACAGTGACTCACTTTC
>NW_008775642.1:0-314 GCF_000715545.1 Opisthorchis viverrini
TCTGCCGGATGTTGGCAGGTACGACTATGATGGTTGCTCCTGAGTATTTGTTCGAACGACATGGTTTCTTGCTCCAGAATGATTTCCTTACAGTAATTAGCGATAGAGTGTTCCGCGGTCTCTTTCCAGGTTGGACCGTATTCCGCGTAAATGTCGTCGGTATCTTGCACACTCAGTCGCTTGTATAGTTCATTGTAGCTCCTTGCATCATAGGTTCGGACGAGTTCCCGCATAAGATCTAGTCTTCGTTTGCGGGTGATGTTATTATGTTTCTGTCTGGAGCTCCTTTCATCTCGAAGGAGTGTAGCACAGTC
>NW_008775643.1:0-314 GCF_000715545.1 Opisthorchis viverrini
TCTCAATTAGTGTATAGACGATCCAGTTTACGCCTTCTCAATAGAGCTTTCAAAAGGAGCTGTCAGGAATTCCAGGGTGTCTCGATAAGAGATACACTTCGGTGTCAACCTATAGTGCCTCATGAGATGTCCATCTTCTGGAAGAAAGCTTCGCGAAACCATGAATCAGCCAAATTTGAAGGTGAGGAAACTTTGGAGTTCTGTCAGACCTTTTTTGAAAGCCTCCTAGCTTGTCGCCGTGAGACAACTTTTGAAGGGGTCGTAAAACAGCCTGCTTGTTATTATCCAAGCTTAATTCATTTTCGACCTCGTCT
>NW_008775644.1:0-314 GCF_000715545.1 Opisthorchis viverrini
CGTCAACCTATGTATTATGGTGCTGGGCATAAAGCACGTGAGTCTACTCGTAAGCCATCATCGTCATGAGGTTACCAGTCGAAACCATTTACGGTTTAAGATTTATTAACGTAAAATCCATTTGAAACTTCGTTGATTCTGTCGTTTATGCGGCGCGATCGCCAGCCATTTCCCACTTAGGCCGACAATCAAAATACCGGACAATTTTCCCAGACATGATATTAATTAATGATGGAAACTCCTAAACAGCTCACAACCTTGTCTTCTGTGAGTCACCAGAGGAACAAACTCTAGGAATTTCCATTGGTCTTTGC
>NW_008775645.1:0-314 GCF_000715545.1 Opisthorchis viverrini
TACATTTATACCGAGTGAATCTTCTCGGGAACGCAACCAATCGGACTTAGCGTTCCTGCTCGATCGACGGTTACATGTTCAGCTGGCAGTTCCCAATGATGTACGGAAACCACTTTGACCACTAGCAACACTAATCACCACTGTAGCGTGCACACTTCTCCAGCCTGTGTTGTGAGGATTCCGTGCGCGAGCGCCAAGGCCTCCGTCCTTGAACCAACCACACACAAATTGGATGCGTCCACTCGCCAGATGTTGCTTGATGCAATACATTTTGAACGCACACGAGTATCCTTGATTGCGATTTCTTCCGTTTC
>NW_008775646.1:0-314 GCF_000715545.1 Opisthorchis viverrini
CAAGGAAGAAGACAAGGGACACCAGATGAATGTCGGCTGTATTGCAGATGAACCAATAGAAGAAAGGGTGGAATTGTTCGTTGGGACCTAGCCGTCCTAACACACACTGATCGCGAACACTGGTATCAACGAATGCCTCATAGTTACCCAATGCATTCGTATGATATTAATGAAAGACTCAACCCAAATAGCAAATGAACGTAAAACTCCGCTTGCGTATAACTAGGTCTCTAAGTAGAGGATGAGTACGCTAGGAACGCATGGACTACCCTACCTGGTCAGTCCCAAAAAATCGTTCAGTTGTAGCACCCTTT
>NW_008775647.1:0-314 GCF_000715545.1 Opisthorchis viverrini
AATCGGTAAGTGGAACTGAACTACTGAAAGAGATGCTTTCGTTTTTTGTCAGTGATTTACACCGATGCGGATTTCAAAGCTGAACTAAAGAGACATTTATTCCTTGTTTTTAAAGAAGTCACTCTTAGCAATTCCCTTATGAGCCGAAGATGCTTTTACCTGCGTTGATCGTGAGTGCTCACTCGGCCGGGGTCGAAAGTGAGGGAGAAATCGCACTCGGATGTGTTGCGTGAGGTACCGATTTTCTACAGGGGTGCTGATCATTGACCTTGACATATGTTAATGTGAACAGGAATGTTGCAATGTCGTCCTCA
>NW_008775648.1:0-314 GCF_000715545.1 Opisthorchis viverrini
GTTTTTACAAAATGAATCCGCGGTTGAAAATTGAACAGTGGGAGGTGTACAAGCGTACTGGGTAGTCAAAATATTTGCTGAAAATGCTTTCAGAATATCGATGCACGGAACTTTTTTTCAAACTGATCGTCCAAGATTCGGAATTAACAAAGTATTCCGGTACGTGGCTTTCATCCCATGCAAGAACCTGAATGTTTGTGATTTTGTGTCCATTCACAAACCTCTGATCTGTTCCAACCAAGATTCATGAGTCTCAGTTTAGTTTAAAAGTTCAGTTAATTCAAATGTACCTATATTGAACTTGTCTTTATTAA
>NW_008775649.1:0-314 GCF_000715545.1 Opisthorchis viverrini
GTATAAAAATAAATGCAATGCGAAATGTGAAGCAAATCAAACAGGAAACCTATCGTTCGTAAGAGTACCTTAGTGAGAGTCCGAACCGCGGGAATATGCTTTCTCCGCAGTGTCGCGGCTACACGTGTCCCGTTAGTTTCCGTGGTCTTGTGAAGTATGGTTGACATTTTACTCCTCACGCGCGCGCGAGTATGTGTGTATTGATTGTGTTCGATTTTACTATGTGTAGGTACGTTTGCGTGTACGTGGGGTTCAGCGCATGATTTGTTGCTAAGCTTACTAGATGGTACAGACAGTCGATGTACGATGAGTCA
>NW_008775650.1:0-314 GCF_000715545.1 Opisthorchis viverrini
TCTCCTAACATTACTTCCTGGTCCATTGAACTAACAGTCACTTGAGTGCTGCAGGGTAGAATTTCGGCACCGGAATAAAATAGGCTGCGTTGTGTGTTTGCTTGTCCAATGTGAACTGTCGCAAAGCGCCAGATGGACTTGACTTTTGTGGGTGGACCCACCTGCTGCTGTCCTTGAGTGACTTCTCACGAAACTTTAGATGGGGAATTTCGAAATGCGAACTCCCGGCTAGCAGTTTGAACACTTAACTGATCGGCCACATGCATTAGATCAGTAGGGTGATTATGTCGATCTTGTAAAGGATTTAGTGCCAA
>NW_008775651.1:0-314 GCF_000715545.1 Opisthorchis viverrini
CTGTTTTGTTGTATGGCTTTGAGACATGGTCTCTGTAACCAGTCAAACTCGGACGTCTTCAGGTCTTCGACAACTCTGGTCTATGGACTGCAGGTTGTGTAAACTGATGCCGGTAAATCCGCGACGACACAATTAGGAAACGAGTGTTCGGTTTTGCAACAGGGTCTTCAATCGAAGGATGTGTCCAGCACCAAACAGTAATTATCAGTGCAACTCACCTTTCAAGATGAGGTTCGCGTGATCTTCTGTGTATGGTTGGAGACACTGCAAGATATGGTTGCGACAGCGAAGTGGTTAGAGCGCGAATTCACTGA
>NW_008775652.1:0-314 GCF_000715545.1 Opisthorchis viverrini
TGGCTAGACACCAACAAAAACGTGATGAATCTTCATTAAATTAGGCGCGACATACAAACGTTATCAGGAGGGAAGTCCCATGCCTGAATCGAAACTCGGTTGCAGATTCGTGGAATGTTGTAGGTAGGTACATTTCATTCTCTAGTTCAAATCATGGTAACCAGAATACGTCATTAGGTTGTCTTCACTGTTTTCCTCTTCGAAAAGTCGACCAAGGTTAGTGTCTCTTTTGGTCAGCAAACGTTGCCGCACTTAACGTGTAGTCCGTTTTCATGGGTTAATTTGGATGGCACCCCCAAAGCCGTAAATCGCAA
>NW_008775653.1:0-314 GCF_000715545.1 Opisthorchis viverrini
ATATTTGGTCAATTTTTAAGTCTCCCCTTCGTGAAATAATGTTTTAAACCCCAACAAAAGTTGCATATGGTTGCATATGGTAATTTGGAAAAGATAGTTTCTCAGCAATTGATTATGAGAGGATCAATTCAATTCTAAGCCACCAATTGGTAAATAGCACTAAATTTTGGGAACAGGTTGGAGAAACGAAATCAGTGTTACTAGATTGTAGCAAAGCCACACGGAATGACCGCGTGTATGATTGTTGTCAGTTAATCTCGTACAATTAATTCTTTTCACTTTTGTAGGTCTTGTCTGATTCAATCTGCCCACAC
>NW_008775654.1:0-314 GCF_000715545.1 Opisthorchis viverrini
CTTGATTCTCACGAGTCAGCGTTTCGTGTGCCGCCGTAAGACGACGAGGAATCAGTGACGCCGGAAGCCTCGTTAAAACAGAAGTCAAACTGTGGTTACCACATTCATCCAGAGTACACTTTGCAGATAGGCACTGTTACTAATTCATCCTAGTTGTATAAGACGGTCTTTTTCTCCCAGATAGACAGAAATAAGTTAGACAGGCACTGACCGAGTAATTCACCACCACCCTTGATTTCTGGATCCACCAGCTTCTGGATGGTTAAACCAGATGTGCGCGTTTTCCGTAAACCTGAAAAGCGCAATGAAAAGCA
>NW_008775655.1:0-314 GCF_000715545.1 Opisthorchis viverrini
CAATCCATTGTTAAACTGTATTTAGAATGCACAATATCACATTTTATGGTCATAATTCGGGAATGGCTGGCGTATTTCCCACGCAGAAACCTCCAGTAGCGTACTTTAGAGCGGACGCAACTTTCGTGGAATAGAGTGGTCGCAGCAATAAGTTTGCGGCTGTAAGGGCAAAGGCCACTGAATTTTAGTCTCATCATGTTCACATATAAGCTTTGCGGAGAACTCATTCGATAATATAGGGGTTGACGAAGCAAAAAGCGGGCCGTTTTGTCTAACCGTATGCTTAAATTGACGCTTTTCTTGCACACAATGAA
>NW_008775656.1:0-314 GCF_000715545.1 Opisthorchis viverrini
CCATTGACAACTCGAGGTAAACGCACATAATTCTGTGGAGAGTGGTGCCGCTACATGCCCAGGCCGATCTAGAGAGGCTGGAGTAAAGGCCGCAACCGGCCGTTTGGAGGCGGCCAGAAATCATCTTGCTATCTTCGCGCCTTGACAAGGGTCACCGAGGAGATACCCACCAGAGCAGAACGTCACAAGCTGTGTCCTACGGTCCTAGCTGTTGTGGTAATTCTGAAAGATGGTACCTGGTGGCCGAACAGAAGCGCCGCGGCCGTCTGACATTCACAGCCACTAAGTATTCGCCGAATGGAGACGATTACTCG
>NW_008775657.1:0-314 GCF_000715545.1 Opisthorchis viverrini
ATGATAATGATGATGATGATGACGGCAATTGCCTTGGAGCCGCGAAGTCCTTAACATGTGTATCGGTATAACGTCCTGGTCCAGCGGAGTTTTCTGTGATTCCTCGGTAGTATGCGTCAATATATACTTCGTTGTCTTACCTCTAGTGATGGTTTCACTAGCCAAGCTTGCTGGGTCATGCGTTACGCATGTCCAATTATTGGCTGCCGAGAGGGCTTTTGTGATCAGTGCCCACTCCGGATTGTCATAAACCTAGAGGTGCACGGAATTTGTCATGGCAGAATGGAATCAAGGATTCTATGAAAAGTTGTGTT
>NW_008775658.1:0-314 GCF_000715545.1 Opisthorchis viverrini
GCAGAAAACCTAGTGTGTAAGATGGGTAGGAAAACGTGTGGAGCCCTGTTACAAGCTGTAAACCGTCTTCATCATAGTGACAATGTGCTCAGTACCAGCGGCACCGATTGAGTTGTGGTTCGGTTTGCCAGCTTCCAACATGTATCGTTGTAACGGAAACCAGGTAGTTATTATCCTTCGATGGGTCCCAGTATTTTCTAGACTTTATTTCATGCTGAGGATTACGGAATCTGACGGCATGTTCAGTAGAATCACCAGTCAACATGAATAAATAACATTTTACCCTTCAAGATTGATGTGTATGCGGATGAATA
>NW_008775659.1:0-314 GCF_000715545.1 Opisthorchis viverrini
CCAGCCAGTATGGGTGGGCTTATGCTCCACCAATGCGGCCGCAGAAGACACACAACCATGCGAAACCGTGTCCGTACAAATCCTTTGTATTACTGCGAGTCGATAGTGCTCGGGTTGTCAGCATTGAATTTTGATTTACCTATACGGTAAAATAGGTCAAAGCAGACTAAGGATCCAGCAAAAGAACAATGAATGGTCAGACTTCTCGAAAGCGGGCGGGAATGACGACGGACAACACAATGGGCGGAGAGTCTTTTTAGTTGGTTACAGAACATTAAGCTGGCTTAGATGCAGTGAATTCCTCTCCTTAGTGT
>NW_008775660.1:0-314 GCF_000715545.1 Opisthorchis viverrini
ACGTTTGCAATCAAATTGCTCAGCTCGGCCGCATATATGAACAGTTTCGTCTGTTTTAAGCATGTTTGGCGGAAAGAGACTGAAGGCATTGTTTCCATACCTGATTGACCATCCCACAGAAAGCCAACTATAGCTGCGTTAGTCGACTGAGTGCCCGGTAGGCTGTTTTGGCAATCGCCTTTGGTTGATAAATACAAGTCACGCGTATCAACTCCGATGACACAGATTCCCAAACCTTTTCTCTTCCAAAGTCTCCAGAGGGATCTATCTACTAAACCGAGTGTTAAAGTCACTTTTCCGGGTGCTAACAACAC
>NW_008775661.1:0-314 GCF_000715545.1 Opisthorchis viverrini
TTTTATGACTAACTTCTCACTCTGCGCAGATTTCCGCCTTCAGATAGGTGTTTTCAATTCATAGCAGTTGAAAGACAGTCAATACTAAGCATGCTGAGGGTGATATAGCTGTGCTCATTTGAATTCTAAATCGTGACTTGAGCGAGATCACTGGCACATTAGTGTTTAAAACGATTTTTCACAATGTCGCAACGTCACAGTTTGCAGCTAGACGGTCGATCGTATCGAGCAACCTGATTTGATATTGCACAAGCGGGAGGGTGCAATTTTCTTTCACTTTTGAAATGTTTGCCTTCCTAATCAGTGTACTTCCA
>NW_008775662.1:0-314 GCF_000715545.1 Opisthorchis viverrini
AGCACTTTATCCTCCACGCAGACAAAAAATTTCACGTTGATTCTTGGTGTCCCAGCATTTGGTTTTAAGACTCCGTAGAGTCGTTGCAATATCCTGCTTAGGTCATAAATCGCTTGCTTTGGTGAAGTCACGTACACAGTATGCCGTGTCAACCTGATCACTATTTGGTGTCGAGGTTGCACCCAGTTCATCTGTCATCCAAACAGGAAATGGTATGCCAGATCGGCAGTCTTAAAGGCAGGTAAGAGGTTGAGACGTGATCGGACAAGGGAAAATAGCATATGGATGAGTCTCTACGGTACACCTGTCCATAA
>NW_008775663.1:0-314 GCF_000715545.1 Opisthorchis viverrini
GGATAGAATCTGCTAATTAACCTCTAACAATTCCCATAGAGTGAGGTCTGATAAACCATCCTTGTTTCCGAGTATTTTACTGGTCTGCATTGCCCTGCGGTACCTCGGTCCTCACGTTTCTTTATTTTTGCATGGTGGCTGTCCAGCTCTATGCTGAGTGGAAGCAGCCAAGAGGTCTGACTTGGTAACGAAGTATGAAGACACTGACCACTAAACTAAGTCGGGTCAACAACCTCCACCTCCTCAGATGAGAAACCTGGGACTCAACTTACCAACAGTTGATGACAGTGGCAGAAGCGGCCCAAACGCGCAAT
>NW_008775664.1:0-314 GCF_000715545.1 Opisthorchis viverrini
AAATCGTTCACCTGAAAACCTCCAGTTATATTTTATTTCGTCAAAACGTTTCGAAAATACCTAAATGTTCCAACAAAACGCACATGCAGCGTGGCGTAAAGCAGAAAAGCCAAAGGATGCATCTCCGGAATCTGGCGAATTCCCTCGGTGCCACTGTATGGAGCCCTTAGACAAACGGCCTTTCCGTCAAACTTGTTGGTCTAAATCTTAATGATGATTGGTAGTTTGAGATAACCTGTGTAGGCGCCGAACGGATGTGTGAAGTCGAATGAATCTGGAATATACTAACATAAGGTTGACGGAAACTCGGAGAC
>NW_008775665.1:0-314 GCF_000715545.1 Opisthorchis viverrini
GATACTGTACAAATGGGGATACTTGCCAATTTGTCGGGCAACATCCTGGCCACACTCTGACCCGCCTTACGGCCAGTCAATGCAGCTATCGTAGCTAAATGTCAACAAAGCATGTATACAACTCCAAGCGGTGGAGAATGGTTACGGATAGACGGTAATTGCCTGCAGAAAGGGCAAGATCCGTTCAAATACGCGCAGAATCCACCCGATGTTGAGGCTGACAAACTTACAAGAACCGCACACAGGTAGAAATCTTGCGAAATCCTGAGGGTGAAAGGAACATTACGGTGTACTACGGACAACTCGTCAGCTCT
>NW_008775666.1:0-314 GCF_000715545.1 Opisthorchis viverrini
TATTTCAAGTGTTGATCAAGACTTTGATAGGCGTGCGAATGTTTTAGTTGGTTTAGGCAAGACAGCTGGCGGAAACGTAATTCAATCAACCGTGAGCTCGTTTCATAGATGAAAGTCTTAATTGATGCCTTCGCAGACAAAGGCAGACAAGAGGATTTCTTAGGACTACTGTAGAAGACGGTGGTTTGTGACGTACTAATGTAGGCCTCACTCAAGTGAAGGGCTTTTTGTATCAGGCACTTTACTGTATCTCATTAGTAAATTGGAAACCGTAGTAAATTGCCGCCACTGTCATAGACCCACGACCAGAGACC
>NW_008775667.1:0-314 GCF_000715545.1 Opisthorchis viverrini
GGAGCAGATTCACGAATTGTTCACTGAGCTGAGTGATTAGGTTTGTGAGGTTTCACCACAGTAATTTGGGACAAATGAAACGTCGAAATCATGGTGAACGACATTGGATAATATAGCTCTTGTTTTACACGCTTACTGTTTCCGATTCCGGAAACGTTTTAGCTAGACAGGAAGCATGTTACGTTTTCCTGTCTAGATGGATAATTTTCCGGCAATGTGATCCATAGACTCAGCATTTTTGGCTTGAAATAATTAATGTCCCATGTATATAATAGTTCCGTGTGATTAACTCAGCAGATCGTGCCCTGTCATAT
>NW_008775668.1:0-314 GCF_000715545.1 Opisthorchis viverrini
GAATATGCTTGAACGCTCAAGGTGTCATGTGAGAAAGTTTTACCTTTGATTAGTAACTTGTCATCCGAGCACAATGGTGTTGCCGGATCATTACGTGCCGATTACTTATCGCACTGTGTGCGCATCAGCACATTCAAATCTAGATGTGACACGAAAGTGTTGAATCCTAAAACCTGGTCCATAGGCGGAAGTCGAGGTTTCCGATAGTTGCATTCCTTTGGTGGAGACTCATTTGAGCATACATCAGTGATTTAAAACAGCAACACGTCGAGCGGGAAGCCCGGCTGTCGTCTAGCTGTGCGTAATTTTGACGT
>NW_008775669.1:0-314 GCF_000715545.1 Opisthorchis viverrini
TCGGGTTTCGCTCTTATTAGAGCTCATCTTCAGTGAATAACCAACGACATACCTAATGCATACCCGATATGCTTTTGTTCTGGCACACTATATAGGAACAGCTGTGAATACCACCGTCTATGCTAAACTGGATTGCTCCGATTCGTGCTATTTTACCCTATTCTGAACTATGTAAACCAATTTTGGGTTTAGCTTAACTAGGCTAGTGTGTGTCAGCTGTACCACTTCTGTCATCTGAGTAATTGTTTTGGTGTTAGTCATCCTGATTTTATCCTGATTCACCTGTGCACTTCTGTTGGTTGAACTAACATTCA
>NW_008775670.1:0-314 GCF_000715545.1 Opisthorchis viverrini
GCTGCGGTTTGATCTTAAATGGGAATATGTAGTTATGTGGTACAGTGCTCAGTGGCTTGGGCCATAAGTTCCAAAGAAGCAGATTTCAGACACACAGTGACATGCCTCAAAGATTCAAATTCAATAATATTCGTCTTCCAGCATGACAAGCTTCTAGACTGATTTCGGTAAAAAAGCACTCTATCTAGTACTGATTCAATATTAAAAATCCTCCTCAGTTTCCTCATTGTTATCGTATAACCTAACAAGACCTAACCTGACGGTCAGGTCTGCTTGCCATCCAAAGATACAACCCAATGGGGGTTTCCGTGTCA
>NW_008775671.1:0-314 GCF_000715545.1 Opisthorchis viverrini
TGGATCGTTTACGATTTTCGCGCTGTGCGCGCTTCTCCAATTTCATGTTTGCTAACGATATTGCGATCACGGGACTCCTGAGTCTCCAGTAGCTCAACCCTATCTAAATACGCCAGCACAATATGCAAAAGACAGGTCTCCCGATCAATGCAAATATTTGTTGAATGGTTTCCCTTTGGAATCTTGCTCACCTAGCATTGCGTGGAATGCATTTTGGAACCAACTTTAAAGCTCGAGATTAGTGTATACCCCTAGCAAAGAAAAGCGACGGCTTCTTATCATTCCATACGCCCAGCACTGTTTTCTCCATTTTC
>NW_008775672.1:0-314 GCF_000715545.1 Opisthorchis viverrini
GCATGTCACCAGTTTGTTTGCTTGCAGTGAAGGTTTTTAGGAAGGGGAATGACTTTAAGGACAAAAAGTGTTCGCTCATCCCGTGACGTTTATCCACTCAGGTGACACAACGCGTCTGGCACTTATGGCGAAGGGCTGTTCAGAAAACGGAAACGGCTACGAAAACCTCCCTTGAGGTGTTGTTCGCTTCTTTTTTGAGTTGATTTGACCACATGCCTCCACCGAGTGCAGTGGCACATCATGGCCAATGGGTTTCGACACAGTGGCCTTCGAAAAATATCCTTCATGGTGAGGATGCATTCCTTTGTGTGCTC
>NW_008775673.1:0-314 GCF_000715545.1 Opisthorchis viverrini
CGCTGCAACTATTCATTGTTTCATTGCAGAAATCCCTTTAAGGGCAATATGTTCCATCACTACAATCACGTAGATGTCTACAACGGTGTGATATTTGACTATCGTGGAAAAGTAAGCCCGTGTTCCTTTGCGTAGCAATCAAGTGAATTTCCGCATCCGTTCACCGTGTGACACAAGTTGCAAGTAAAATGACACCGCGGATCAAAACACAATACAAACCACAGGGCACACTGGTCAGTCCACTTGGTCGAACGCTAGTCATTAGGTCAGAGAAAACTCTCGGGTAGCCCATGACCGAGTTCAACCTTCTACTT
>NW_008775674.1:0-314 GCF_000715545.1 Opisthorchis viverrini
TCATGTTTCCCATCTTGTCGATCGTTTTTCCTGTTGCCTAGAGGTGGCTCGCATTAGGCAAAGTTTATCTGAAATGATTTATTGGTGTGGGCGTTATGATTTACCTCAACAAGCCTAATTGCTCCAGCTGTGCTGTGAGTTCTAGGGGCGCGAGTGCAACCAGTATGACCATAGCTACTTTTTGGTCCACGGGTAACATCCTTCCATTATTGATGGAAGGTATATTTGACAGTAATCAAGCATAATGCTACTCAACGGAAAATCTGCTGCCTTTTTGTAGTGTCCGCTTACACCCCAACAGACCACAGTTTTGA
>NW_008775675.1:0-314 GCF_000715545.1 Opisthorchis viverrini
GACAATGAATGAGATATCTGGTATCGCAATTTTGAAGGCTTATCTGGAAACACTTCAACCAAGTTCATTAATCACATCATCATGGTTGTAGTCGACATGCCTACACTGCGGCATACGTTGATGGAAACTAGACATGTGTTTTGGTATTGCGCTTGAGAATGTCACCAAATCAGGTTACCAGGCGCATTTGTTTTATGCAAATGGATGGCTGTTTAGCTACCGTGCACCTGATGCTCTTTCAGGTGACATGACGGCCAGAATGATTAATTCACATTTGAGAGCGGGGGCGTTTTATGTCCCCCCAAGGTTTTCAA
>NW_008775676.1:0-314 GCF_000715545.1 Opisthorchis viverrini
AGTTTCCATCAACCTCATGTTCTTGTTGAGAAACAGCAGCAGTATACACCTGACGAAGCTTAGAGAGTCCCGAACACGTGCGGTCGGTGGTTGAACATTTGGCCGGCGGCTGATGAGAGGTGTGATTGGGTCTTGCTGAGACAGGACATAACGCCAGTCGTCCCTTAATAACGGAAAATCACAGAAATAGCTGTACACTGCCTCTCGACTTTTCAATATAGATTAGCTTCAACCGCAAGATGAAGGCTCTACTGAACCCTTTGGATCTGTCTGGTGGTTTGTCTATGGTTGGTCCGATCTTAATCTGTGTTGAG
>NW_008775677.1:0-314 GCF_000715545.1 Opisthorchis viverrini
GTCTTTATATTAGTGTAATTCTGGGAGTGTGTATGGTGAGGGCGTGGTATGCAAGGAGTGGTGTCTGACAAGAACGTCCACTTCGTTCTTGTTCAACTTCAGCGTCAGTGATTTGCTGAGTTTTGCAAACCCCCAGTGTTCAAATGTTCGCTTTTATCTCTGATACACACACCCCTTTTGAATCAACTGACCATCCTACCAGCATTCCGGCATACGCCCTGCACCTTCAAAGTGTAGGGTCATGGTTGAGAACGTGCAGTCTCTTAAAACTCAAGGAGAAGCGCTTAAATTGTGGAGAATTCTACACACGGTAG
>NW_008775678.1:0-314 GCF_000715545.1 Opisthorchis viverrini
GGTTCTTGCACACTGTTATCTGTAGTCCATTAACGTCTCATCTCACAGGACCTGAGCCTGGCTGATCGTTGGCTCATTGGCAGGCTATCGACACTTGTCAGGCAAATAAATTACTCTTGGGCCGGAGAATCGGATCTCCTCGAACAAACCGGACTTGAGCCGTTCAACCTCTCTTTTGGAGTCAATCAATTGCGTCTCTGGTGGATGGAAGATCTGTGTTCTGTGTATTTGGAGATTCTGAAGTTCCGGGAGACAAGTGAGGTTTTCTTTCCCGAAATTCATAATTAAAATGTGGTGCAGTACTCACTACTTAA
>NW_008775679.1:0-314 GCF_000715545.1 Opisthorchis viverrini
GCTTCACGAGGTTGGCAGTGCCCATTTTATTCAAAACGAGATCTAAAAGAGGTGTATGTTTACGCATATGACATGAACTCACTCAACTAAGGACACTGACGGATCAAGAAACAGGAAAGGCATTCGGTTTCTTTAAGGATGAATGACTATTTGGGTACACACAAAAAATGAGGCTATAACAAATCATCGAGAGCAGTGACTGGCGGTGCTCACCAAGAAATACATTTAGGTAAAATTATCAGAGGAGAAGGATGGATTTCTCGGAAAACAATACACTAGAAATCAAAAGATGGGATCTTTTCCAGAAAAGCCCC
>NW_008775680.1:0-314 GCF_000715545.1 Opisthorchis viverrini
AGTCATAACCAAGGTACAAGTTGGCTCACGCTGCAGATGTCAGTTAGGAGCGCAGACAAATGTGCTTCGTAGGAAAGAAGATATGAATAGTGACTCTGCATGGTCTGCACACGTTGTGAACAGGTACTCGGGGGAGGTCATGTGGACTTTCTCGAGGATGAAAATTGGGCCGGGCCTTCTGCCCGACCATAGTCTCCCTGATGGACTCTTGGGATTTGTAATGCTTTTGTGCACCTACTGGAGAAAATAGAACAAGTCGAAGGATTAGATAGAGTTAAAATGCGAATAAATGCTATAATACCGTAATCAGATGC
>NW_008775681.1:0-314 GCF_000715545.1 Opisthorchis viverrini
GGACCGCCCAGCCCAACTTGCAGTACACCTGAACCCATGCCGCTCGACGATGCCATGTGGTCCACATCTATGCATCATTTTAAGCCCGGGGCAAGCTCTGATATGCCAGCTGACAAACCAGGGTAGCAGTAGAAAAGAACTCAAAGGAACAGCGAAAGTGCGTGCACTTATTCACACTCTGCATATTTGGAAACTTGACAATGCCAATATGTATGCACTCAACGCATACACATCCAGCATGGTAGGTCCTGCTTGACATGCCTTCCACGACTATAAGGGACAAGCGTCTGTCTACACTTCCTTGGTCCACGGAG
>NW_008775682.1:0-314 GCF_000715545.1 Opisthorchis viverrini
AACCTTCAACACGTGGGATACGAATGACGGATCTTCAGTGTGCGTTACCCGAACCGGTGCCATCAAGCCCCACTCATGTGACGGTAGTGCTGACCCACAGTCGTAAAGTGACGGAGCAGTATATTCGAGGACAGCACGAATCGTAAAAAACCTTCGGTTCTGGTGTGAGTAATCATGATCGTTTGATCAGACTGACTGAAAAGTTTCAACTGGTCAACTCTCATTGGTGAGGAGCAATACCGCATGTGGTAGTTGATTAGTTCCGATGACAACAAAAGCTTGTAGACGTCCATTCATGGAGCTGATGCATTAAC
>NW_008775683.1:0-314 GCF_000715545.1 Opisthorchis viverrini
GTCCTCAACGAAGATTGGGTACCAATTAATTTTCTCTGCAAAAAGGCGGGAAATTTCATCGGTAGACTCTTGGGAAAACCGAGTTTTTCAGTGTAAATCCGACAGATTTAACTACTCATTGTGACAAATTTGCTAGATTTTTTTCAAAATGGAACACTTTTCTCCAGAATCACTGGTCAAGGCGTAAACCAGATTATAGTGAATGCATTCAAATTCTACGTTTTATTGAATTCAAGATATTCAAGCTGAGTTTTTTGTCATACAGGATGCCTTCCATGAAATAGTCATCATCCATGGGTTTGTGGCTAAACAGC
>NW_008775684.1:0-314 GCF_000715545.1 Opisthorchis viverrini
CACGACAAGGCGTGTGCTAGGATACGTCTCCCATTGTGGGTGTCGTTTTTTCATGGAATTTGGGTCGAAACTGCGTAAAGTTGAGCACAGAACAAGGACGAGTTAAGTCTGTTGACAGTCAATCGGCATCGAAATGCAAACAGAAGTTCGATGCAAGGCCTTTCAATCTATCTTCTATGCGTTCGTGGTCTACACATGCGTGCATGCCCGTTCAAACTGGGTTGCTATTATTAGCGCTCCAGCGGTCGTCGTTATGTTGATAATTGGCCTAATAATCACCCAGAACACTTTTGTTCGGGTACGCCAACTTCGAC
>NW_008775685.1:0-314 GCF_000715545.1 Opisthorchis viverrini
GTCACTCAACTGTGCAGGCATGCCCCAGGATATGGGTACTGAGCTCGTGATCAGGACCTGAAAGTTGCTCCCACAAACACGAAAAATATTTTTCTGTGGCGTTTCTGCAATGACGCGTGTGCCAGACGCATCTGCGTACGCGAACCAAATCGTGCAAAAATCCTTCTATATGAGTAATATGTTTGCTGATAAATACATGACGTTTTTATTATCGGACTTCGGGCTGTTTACTTCAAGCTACTTCAAACTACCTGCACGAGATATGGTTCCCGATTGAAAAAGCAGTTGGACAGACCATTAGGTAACTGAGAGAA
>NW_008775686.1:0-314 GCF_000715545.1 Opisthorchis viverrini
CGTGCCATCATTGAACTTACATACTCCGGTTTCTGGACATCTCTGTGACGGACGTCAAGATTGCGCTAATCAAACAAGAGATACGCATTCCAGTGGTGGCTGGAACTGGGTAGTATGAGGGTATTTACAATGGGACAGCCAGGCCAATTTGAAATCACGAGTAGTTTGATTCAGTTGGAGGACCATTCGTGCCGGGGACGAGTCATATTGAATAAATGAAGATCTTACGGGATGTTTGGAGCATCTAATGCCGAAGTTTGAAGCTTTAGAGTACGAGGATTGAGGAAGGAACAGGATGAGAGCAGTAACGTCTG
>NW_008775687.1:0-314 GCF_000715545.1 Opisthorchis viverrini
TGTGATACAAAGCGTATTGGTGTCTAGTGGCTATACCCCAGTCAAAGCTCTCGCCACAGGACCAACTTAAATGAGCTTCCACCGAGTGATTCTGTGACCGCGGAGTGATGGAACTAACAAGTTTTCATAGGTAGACTGAATTTTCATCGGGCGTGCCACTTTGTGGGGAGAGGAGAGATCAGATTGGTTTCCTTCGTCTGTGTGATTTTCCTTGGTTAATTTCCTAAATCCTTCAAGAATCTGTGAGGCATACCCCTTATTCGCACGAAATATCCAAGGAACCTGCGGTAGCAACTGTCAGACCCGTAGCCTGC
>NW_008775688.1:0-314 GCF_000715545.1 Opisthorchis viverrini
CGTTCTGCGACGTGTGGAGTATGATGAGCACATTTGTAAACTGCACATGCTCACAAGTACAAACACACAGGGAAAGAATAAATATACAAGTGAAAGGAGTAAAGCCATTTTCTATGGAATTGTTTACTAGGAATCACCGAATAAACACAAACAAAATGTCGGACAGGAAATCGAAAGGCTGTCCGCTGTTTATCAGCATGAATAAGGACTTGTCTGTGGTTTGCCATACTGAGTCAGGATGTGCTAACAACACCCCTGACAATTTAACTTTTCAGTCACTTTTCACTTCACTCTCAATGCAAGACTCCTGATGG
>NW_008775689.1:0-314 GCF_000715545.1 Opisthorchis viverrini
AATTTTATCCATATGATACTACTAACAGGGTGGGGCAAATTCTACAAACTCCCTTTCCTTTTTCCACAACATATATTGATGATCGAAAGGCAAAAGACGAACAGGGTGGAATCCGCACAAACGCAACCATTTGTTTGGCGAAGCTAGCCACACAGTTTTCAACCCAAGTTCAACAAGGTGTTTTATTGAATTCGTTCCTTCGTGCAACACGCGATCAGTTCGTCCCCGCTCGTAAAGCTGCCTTGTCTGCGCTTACTGCTACTCAGGTACGTCCAAACTATTATTTTTTTGTTGTTGGACGCATTTTTGTCGTG
>NW_008775690.1:0-314 GCF_000715545.1 Opisthorchis viverrini
GCTTCAGGCCACGTCCATTAGTTAGTTCTTGCACCCGATGAATTCACTTTGAGGTGTGATTTCCGATCTCAAAAACAGTCCCCAGTTTGTAAAATAGTTCCTTTTACCTTCCACAAACGTTTGCGTCGTGCGTGTGAAGGGGTCAAAAGAAGACGATGATCACAACGCTGTTTTTTCGATTATATGTGGAATATGACATCGAAGTCATCTACTTTGGTGTGGATAACACTCACTCAAAGGAGCCTTTCGGATATTTATCAGTTTCGAGGATTGCGTCGGATTAGGGTGTTGTAGGAATGGGATCAACTGGACTG
>NW_008775691.1:0-314 GCF_000715545.1 Opisthorchis viverrini
CAAAATAATTCCGACCTGTCTAGTGAAGGCATCTGCAGTGGTTCTGGCATGAAGTTCAATTTTTTGAGTTTACACTCTAGAGGGACCGTAGTCGTGCATCCATTAGGTGAAGGTGGAAAACTTATTTGGGTACTTGCTCTCACTGTTTCTTGCAAACCGGAGCTACCACATGGATAAAAAAGGTTTCCATGCAAGCGCAGACCATCTATCTGACGCTGCCAAGATCCACTGACAAACAACAAATAACTTTATTTCATTTGTTTTAGCGGATTTCTTCCGTAAGTATTGTCAGACATATGTGTTTCATCACGTTT
>NW_008775692.1:0-314 GCF_000715545.1 Opisthorchis viverrini
TACAATGGTCAGAAGGATCACCATAAGGTTAAATCTTACTTCACTTCCAGCTTCTACACACGCGCCGTACTGTCAGAAAAAAAGATGAAAGAAGAAACGACATTATGATCTCCGCCGCCAGCTACACAATATTATTGGGCACAATGTCACTTACAAGTGTGGTAGTAACGTTAAAGCTGAGGATGGTTTATACCTGTAAAGTAATATCATGGATCCGGAAGTAAAGGTTAAGCGTCAACTTGGATAAAAGCAGCTATATAGAGCAGAATTAGTGCCACAGGAAACGGACTCTATCAGTAGACACATGGGTGACG
>NW_008775693.1:0-314 GCF_000715545.1 Opisthorchis viverrini
CACCTACCTGATGAGCCCTAATAAGGGCGAGGCAGGTCGCGGACTGCCGGTGGATTTCAGCAACCTCAAGAATTGTGCATTACAGAGATATACAAACGTGATTGACGTTATGAATGCCATTTCACAAGATCCGTGGAAGAATCAGCCAGACATTTACGCTACTTCATTCCCATATCTGAAGGAAGAACACCATGAAACATTGAACCAGAGTTGCAAGCATCCACGTATAGCACCAATTCGATGAACATTTTTTGAATGTATGTGTGCGAGGGTATCGTTCAGCTACATGGCATACAGCTGTCGCAAGACAAGAA
>NW_008775694.1:0-313 GCF_000715545.1 Opisthorchis viverrini
TAAGTTCGATTTCATCAGTCAATAACAACGCAATCGCCAGACAATTTAGGCAAAAATGGTCGTTCCTCACCCTACCTGAATGTCATTTTGCTTCATTTGGCTGCCAGTCGAAACTCTTGGACCCGCACCCAGGCCGCTGATCACAAGGCTTTGCCGCACGCCTCTTAAACCCTATTGGCAAGAACAGCAAACCTTTTATTACTGGGTCGCTCAACGCGAGTCTATCCATACCCAGAGTCATCTAACGACTTAATGTCATTCAATTAACTCTCAAATCATTAGATTTTTCCCAAATAATGAACCCCATGTCATC
>NW_008775695.1:0-313 GCF_000715545.1 Opisthorchis viverrini
TGAACTCTCACGTCTGAAAAAGCCATTATGTTTATGCTTGAAGGATGCCTATTTGTCATTCCGTATGTAAATTTTTAGAATATAAGTGTTCACCAATGGATGATTCATTTAGAACGCTGTCAGAGATCACCAACATAATATGACAGATGGGAAAATGGGCAAAGTGCGGTCGTATCCCCTTAGTGACCACAAACACGTACGTGTGAGCTTCTGAATTGTGTCAGGAAACTTGTTTCTTTGATAGATGTATTCGCTGTTGGTACCTTCAGACATGAGAGGATGCTATAGAGGATTCCAGTAGTCGATTTTTTTT
>NW_008775696.1:0-313 GCF_000715545.1 Opisthorchis viverrini
TTGCATTACCACGGCGTCATATCCAAGAAGAGCCATATTGTCTGTGTACTCGTTATCTGTGAGCAAATACCCGGGGAGCACTTTGACCCCGCAGGAATTGTAGGCTGTTGGTGAGTCTTCCATAGTCGAATCAGTGGCGATGTTGAAGAGGAAAGGCGAAAGAGGATACTATGTATTGTGGTGAACTCAGGCGAGGGCTCCCCGTAGTCATTCACACTTCCACAGGGTAAGACAGATCCGCGAAAACTAAGCTGAGTTCCATCCTGTAAGAAGATACATCAATTATGTTTTCACCCTCTGACAGAGTCTGTCA
>NW_008775697.1:0-313 GCF_000715545.1 Opisthorchis viverrini
GTTGCGATACTCATCGAATGAATGAAAATTCATGATGTCCGATCAGTAGGTGAATGCTTCGGCTTGACATTTTTCGTGTGCTACCCTATCTTTGCAAAGATATGCATTTAACTATTCCATGCCCGTTGATGTGCAACGTAGAGATCTCTTGTCCAGCTACGACTGACTATCGAAATATAACCATCTTCAGATGCAGGAAGCAAGATAGGCCTTGTTTGACTTTCCCCAATGAAGATGTTCGCAGGCTAAACACGCAGAACAGAAAGCAAAAATCCCTTGAAGGCATTCAAACGAATCGAAGTCATTTCCAAAT
>NW_008775698.1:0-313 GCF_000715545.1 Opisthorchis viverrini
CAGTGTTTATAACCGGCATTCTTTACTTAATCTCATGTGATCTTCTCTGTTTCTCCATGCACACGGTGCGAGTGTTTTCTACAAATCAGTGATACACAAATAGTCATCCAGCAACTGTGTGTGACTATGTAATAGTATACGAGATATTTATTGTAAAAATGCGAGATTGCGAACATTTTCCCAGCTCTAAAGCACATCACTTTATCTTAAATAAACGCATGAAGACGGATCGGAAGTACACGACATTCTGCAAGTCACACTTCTTGCTTGAAAACTCCTTCACTGAATACAATACAATTAAATACAACATTTG
>NW_008775699.1:0-313 GCF_000715545.1 Opisthorchis viverrini
CTCCGAACACTGCCCCATGAAACAGATCGGATATTTTCTGGATGGTCCTTTGTCTGTTCGGGGTGATTCAGTGAGATCCGTCTCTCACCAGACAACTCATCCTCACTGGGCATAAATCTGAGTGTACAAGTTTGAACGAATATCAACAGGTCATCGGAGAAATGCATCTTCCAAAATCCTGTGAGATCCACGGATGACCGAAGTAGTTTTACGGCCCGTCTCCTTCACTTCGGGACATCAAATGCACAGGATCTGATGGGAACCAATAGGTTTATTCAAGTCGTATAGCACACCGTCCTCGGAAAACTCAAAA
>NW_008775700.1:0-313 GCF_000715545.1 Opisthorchis viverrini
TAATGGGCTTTGCAGATATGTGTTGAAATATACATAACAGAAATTAGTGCACTGTAAAAAGGTCCGTTCACCACTGCGAAGAACACTTGAGAAATACAGCCATTCTGTGTTGCAGACACCAAGTCGTGTAACCCACACAGTTTACAAAACAACCCAGCAAATATAGGGCAAGATTACTAGTTTCGTACTGAGCAGTCTGGAAGTAGAGAAGTGGATCCCTGGTTCCATTGTATTGAATGTCTTCAGAAGAGAAAATGTCAGATGACGTGATAGTTTTAGAAGCCCTATCGATTATAAACTTGGTGGGATTTTT
>NW_008775701.1:0-313 GCF_000715545.1 Opisthorchis viverrini
TTCCTCTGCTTTAGGACAGCGCCGATAAGACGATCACTAGCGTCCTCTGCAACCTTGAAAATCTGTTAGACGCTGGGGGATTTGTGTGTCAGTTGCTGATCGAGTATCCGCGCTTTGACATGGTCAGGAGCCATATGTGCTCCTAACATCCGATTTCGCCCGAGCAAGTCCTACGGTGGCGCAGCAATCGTGTTGAAATCGTTGCAAGCTGTAGCATGCTGCTCATTCGTACAGGTCGCTCGGAATTGAGGATAGCAGAGTTCTTGATGTTTGCTAGATTGTCTGGCAGTAAACCAACCGCTCGCGACTCACT
>NW_008775702.1:0-313 GCF_000715545.1 Opisthorchis viverrini
AGCATTACTTTGATTTAAGTCAGAGTGGTTGTCCTCACACGCGTCCTCTTTGGTGTTCACGTGCGTAAGAAGACTGAATGAAAGTGGGAAACTAGGCGTACATGATCAATCCCAGAACGGTGATACCGGTAATGGGCTGTAGAAAGCTTCTATCTATCTTGT
This sequence comes from Opisthorchis viverrini, assembly GCF_000715545.1. Taxonomy (NCBI): domain Eukaryota; kingdom Metazoa; phylum Platyhelminthes; class Trematoda; order Opisthorchiida; family Opisthorchiidae; genus Opisthorchis; species Opisthorchis viverrini. The sequence goes on from NW_008775702.1 coordinate 163, forward strand.
CAGCAGAGTCATGTAAAGGTTGGACATCACTGGGACATCGAGTTCATCCTTTTCGAAAAGTTGAGTGATTCCAGCGAATGCTTGAGAATATCAAAAGACACGAAACGCCTCAGTCATGCACGACTTTTTCCAGCAGTCCATACCAAGGTCA
>NW_008775703.1:0-313 GCF_000715545.1 Opisthorchis viverrini
CCTCCGATCTTCCTGTCACAAACAGAATCCGTTTGACTAGTTGGTGATGTTGGCTTCTTCACGTTCCTACATCTCTCCTGTAAGATTACACATAAGTGTGTCGACATCATTGGATGACTTCTCATGCTTTGTTGCCAAGTTGAAACCTACCGGGACTTCGTCAGTCCTAGATGGGAATCTCGTATCATTGCGGCCAGTATTGAACTCCACTGTTCGTCGAAAACACACATTAGGCTTCTTGCTGGGATTCGAGCTGCTGCCTTCCTATGTACGTGATGTAACCTCTTCATTGAAAGCCTGTTCCCGAATTGCC
>NW_008775704.1:0-313 GCF_000715545.1 Opisthorchis viverrini
ACCTTTCTACAACGGAGTAGTAAAAGTGCAGACTTATCCGCCATCATCTGCTACAAATAAGCATCTGCGTCAGATGCAGATACAAAATCACATTTGTTGCATCTGTAGCAAGAGGATTGCAAGTGTTCATTTATGAATTGCGGTTACTCATTTTGGAATCATAAAGAATTCTGTGAACATAGATGAACTCAGGAGAATCATCCCCATTCATATCAATGTTCCACTCAACTCGTTTGCGAAAATCCGTTTGAAATAATATTGTGTAACTTAAACATCAATCCATCTTACAATAGGTTGTATCCAGCAGTCTCCT
>NW_008775705.1:0-313 GCF_000715545.1 Opisthorchis viverrini
GAGAAATCTAGCAACGGAAAAGTATATGATCGCATTTCACGCGGATATCCCCAGCAGATAGCGATCAAGCCTCGCAAGCCTAAGGTGACAGAGATGTGGTTCCGTGGCTGGTTCTTTTGTGAGCTTCCAGTTATCATGCCGGTGTTCCTGAAATGTACACTGCAAGGAACAGTCTGTCATTTGCATGAATCTGATGCGGGCGATCTCTGTTTCTCATGCCTCTTGTGTCCATCCCAAAATAGCCGCCCAACTGAGCCTCAGCAGCGACAGGGCCCTCTATTTGGGTGACAAACACATTGAAGTTGTAGAAGCA
>NW_008775706.1:0-313 GCF_000715545.1 Opisthorchis viverrini
TCTGATGTACGGAGGGATAGACGCACGCATGCAGTCCATCGGACACGCATCTAATCAGCCACTAAGTCACACGCCAGATTGATGGTGGGTTGACAAACGGACACGCGCACGTGCAAACTGTCAGACAACTTGAAGCGCTTGCTACAATCAGAAGAAATTCAGTCATTTCTGTATTGCCTTACGGCAATCGCACGAACGTTTACAACATCAGCCATTTTACTTGATGCTGTATAGTATTTGGGGTGGGGTTGATGCTGAGTATTGGGATGAGGTTAAGCAGTGTGGAGGCGTCCCAATATATGTCCAGACATCT
>NW_008775707.1:0-313 GCF_000715545.1 Opisthorchis viverrini
CACACACACAGCCGTCTCGCCAGACTTAACTGGCTATGCCACCATAACCTGATTTCATTGGTTCGTGCTCCTGTCCAATCGGTGTTGTTTCTCATGCGCGTAGTGGTTGGACAGCAGATAGCAGCCAAAATACATTCACAAGCCGTAAGTTGGGCTTATGGCTGTATAAAAGTAGAGCCATACACTCGTTTACAAGTTAACTTGGTGCTGAACCAAAGAGGATACTTCCTCATCTTGAATAGTGTTCCAGATGAAGCATGAAGCGGCCTTCGCAGATCACGTTAAGTTGTGGATTACTACATTAGAGGAAAGA
>NW_008775708.1:0-313 GCF_000715545.1 Opisthorchis viverrini
TTGATCTGTGGCTCACAGTTACTGCAGGATGAGGTTTACCAGGTTCGTCCAGTCATCCGGTACGTGTTTTGCACTCATAAAGCGCAATTCGTTGAACGTGGCTCCAACGATTTGAGGATAGACAGTGAAAATCGTGAAACACCATACATGTATAACATTTTCCTGCTCACTTTGACCTCCTTCCCCCTGTCAGCATTGTCTACATCGTTGAACAAAATTTGTCTTAATGAAATATAAAAACAAACTCCCACTTCTTGAGCTCAATGGGACTTTGCTTCTTTTGCTGAGTGACTGTTGTCGTTACCGGTGGTTG
>NW_008775709.1:0-313 GCF_000715545.1 Opisthorchis viverrini
TAAAAGACACAAAATTAGGTCAACTAACCCGTCCGGGGCCGTTGGAAAAGCAGAAAGTGCGTTTGTCCATTGTCATGTGCATGAGCGATGATGACTATAGTCCGTTCCACTCTGGCAACTCGTTTGCTGAGTTTCACCGGATAGTTCATTACACCTAGGCTGCACAACAAAAGGAAAAAATACCATATATGTTGAGAAAAAACCTGGGTGAGTGAAAAAATGTAAAAGTGGATCAATTTTCAAAAGCCGAAGCAGAGTTTCGTGGCATTTAAGGCTGCTCCAGTAAAAACTGATAAAGAACTCAACACAACCA
>NW_008775710.1:0-313 GCF_000715545.1 Opisthorchis viverrini
CATCTCAAGCGGACTAACTGATTCATTTAATACATCAAAGAGGGTCGTCTACATTCGCCGTCCAATTGATTAACCGTATAAATACACACCCGTCCGGTCATCCATTATGATCGCTCTGAAGGACCCCTCGAATCATTCACAAATCGGACCCAAGTCCACTTTCTCTGGATCAGATTACGGTGATCATCCAGTAATATACTCACTTGGACGGAGCTTGTGCTTTGAGTCCCAGTTGGCGTCGGTCTTTTGTTCGATATTTGTTTGTCTCTGACGCATTCAAGTGACTTTTCAACGCATACCCACGAGGTTTTGT
>NW_008775711.1:0-313 GCF_000715545.1 Opisthorchis viverrini
TACTGTCGATGATGATGATAATGATGATGGGGCTAAGCAATTCTCAGCCTACCTACCTGAGTGTTGACGGAAACAGGAACCACAACGATATCTGACTTGTTGGCCCGTTGAAAAAGAGCAACTAGAGCATCATAAAAACTTCATTTGACAGACTCATAGCTATAATCAATTGGGGCGTAGGCAGACACAATTAACGGGTGACGATGAACCTCACTTTTCAGAGATCTCTTCACAGACGAAACGCACAGAGGCCAGCGTCAACGGACATCGAATCAAGTAGAGATGCTTCCGCTCGATCGCTCAATACAATGCC
>NW_008775712.1:0-313 GCF_000715545.1 Opisthorchis viverrini
AATTCCGTAAGGTAGTGCAAGGTTGCAATGAGCGCAAAACTTTGATCCCGATGATCGATGGTCCAAAACTTGAAACTAAAAAATTACACCTGAAAGAGCCACCTTGGGGTAATTTCAAAGTAATAGTACGATCAACAGCTAGAAGTTCAGAATGTCCAGCAAACATCCGCGTATATCAATATTGTAGGCACTGTCACCACACTGGGGTAAAATACAGTTGGGTCTGATTGCGGCATGATGAACTCAACATTTACAGTGTAAAGGTGTATACTGCTGATGAAGCGTGCGAGCAGCATGTGGTTTTCCCGTAAAT
>NW_008775713.1:0-313 GCF_000715545.1 Opisthorchis viverrini
CAGCAACCCTATGAGTAGTGCATTACAGAGATACACCTACCTTTTCAATTGCAAATCACAAGAACGATGGCAACTGATTTAACTGCATAAATTTTAGAATTTCGGTCGTTATTCATGACCTGCAATGAGCATTCAAAAAGGAATTACCACTTTGTGATGTTTTGGATGTCGCGCATGTCTGCGAACAGTTCTCAAACTATAGTCGGTCTTCGTACTGGTAAAATTAATCATATAAAGTCGCAGTTTTGTCGTCAACTTCATCTTCAAGAAGCTGTTGGACGAATCGTCGTCTTTCCAACGTTTCTGTGTGTTA
>NW_008775714.1:0-313 GCF_000715545.1 Opisthorchis viverrini
CTAATAAATTTTGTGGCGAAATAGAGGTACAGTCGAAGGTAGATGGATAGTGATGGAATTCTTCTTGACACACTTAGTCTAGACTTTTCACATTACTCTAACTTCTAAGTCTGTTGCTCAAATTTGAGGTACCTGACCGAGTATCAACAGTTCAGGTATCAAGGACGCACGTTTCTTTTTAAATCTGGTTTTTCCAACGACTGCTTGCAGTGAAAAGTTTGAGACTACTTGGATGTTGGACCCGTTTGCCGAACTTGAGAGCGATAACCAAAGTATCATTATTTAGTCTAGAGAGCAACTTCGCTAAAGTGTA
>NW_008775715.1:0-313 GCF_000715545.1 Opisthorchis viverrini
CTTCCATGTGTATTAGTATGATCGATGAAATGATGATTTTGTAGGCCACGGTCATGCTTTCTCTCTATATATAGTCTGTTTTTAGCTGCTTATAGCTGGTTTATGGGCGCAATGCGAGCACAAGAAATGGGAGATTGCTAGAAAAGGATTCGCTACAGAAGAGCCGGGCGGCCACGCAAACACTTGGGTGGACCCCGCCAGAGCTAAAAAACCATCGGTAGTCGTATCGGGTCGCTGCATTCTTTGTGTTTGAATCCTCCATTGCTCTAGAAAGAAGTCCCACAAGGCCTTGCAGGTGTGGCATCGCATACCG
>NW_008775716.1:0-313 GCF_000715545.1 Opisthorchis viverrini
CGCCCAACTTCTAAACCCGTTGCTGTATGCATTTACACTAAATTACTCCTGTAACTGATTAAGTTAGGTCGCAGAAATTAGTCCCGAAGCAAGATAAATGGTTATAAGTGGGGCGAAAGGTCAAAAGTGAACAATGGTTTTTCGGGAAGAGTCATTCAAGAAGATAAAAAATGTAAAAAGTAAGTAATCTCGAAGGACTATTTCTTTGAAAAATTAAAATATGGGGAAATTTATTGCACTGCTGACAAATTAGTTTTATAATTGATTCATAGAGAAAAAAGGGCATGTAGACCAGTATTTTCTTGTCTTTGTT
>NW_008775717.1:0-313 GCF_000715545.1 Opisthorchis viverrini
AGTTGGACAAAAATAAAATGGCCGTAGAGAGCTTTCTTTTCTTTTGATTCAGAGTAAATGCCTTCCTGGACAAATGGCCAACCACAATCAGACAGCTTCTGCAGGATATGTGACCTGAAAGCCTTCACGTTCTACAAGACAGGAATTTCTGACTGATCGAACAGAAACCATGAAGTGAGCATGTAAGGGATCTTACATATCAAACGAGATTCATCTAAATGAAAAAGATGTGAGGATAATCTGTGGAGTATCAAAGGTAGCTTTGAAAATACAACGGATTGGAGTTGTAGGGGTAACGATGATACTACTGATG
>NW_008775718.1:0-313 GCF_000715545.1 Opisthorchis viverrini
AGCATGACATCAGCGTTCAACACTGATGCCCATCCGGAGGGACTGTTGTTCACCCAATTTGCCCCAGAATAGCCACGAGTGGAGAGCGGTCACCCGCACAGTGTGCTCTCACCCAGTAAAACCAGAAGCCAAGGCGATTTAGTGTGAAGTTCTTAACGTGTGGGAACATCGCAAGTGCTCGGAAGTGCTACTGGCTTTATTCCAAGCTATGGCGGACAGCAGCCGTCCCAATGTTTCATACCTCTGTGACACTTGTAAAAAGGAAGAGAACAAACACGTTTCCGCGCATGTCTAACGAAGCAGAACAATCAAA
>NW_008775719.1:0-313 GCF_000715545.1 Opisthorchis viverrini
AGGCAGCGTAGCCAGACCCATCGCGGTGTTGGTCGGGCCCTGTCTCAGCTGAATCTTGTGTCTTGTCCGACAAGTGTGTCATCCACGCAGTGCAGGGTCTAGGTAAACCATCAGATCACGTGATATGTGTCTGGTGTGGCACACTCGAAGCTCTGATCCTATTGCAGTAACGAAGCTGAGATAATCGTGACAGCGGTGAAGTTTAGCCCTTTTGAAGATCCACACCATAATGAGTCGGCCAGCGCATTCCGTCCGAATCGCATGATCTGACGGAGTTAGTCCTAACCCACTCAGACTAGCCCCAAGTGAATCA
>NW_008775720.1:0-313 GCF_000715545.1 Opisthorchis viverrini
AGCAGCCGGTTATTAGCCATCGGCTAATCGGCACCGCAAGCATTCGGTCACGTGATCTGGCATCGATTGAATCTCTGATTGACGACTTCTCTCTGAGAAAACATACTACTTGATCTACGTAACAGCATATCGATGAAGATGACACCGTATATGATGTCAGTGTTTTCACCCATAGCTTGATAGACTAAAGGGTTTATTGTCAAACTAATTACAACATTCTATTAAGGTGAATGAATTCGGCGCGCTGTTACATTGTGAGTTAGAAGGAACTAACGCGAGATCTTTTATATCGTTACATGTTTACTGACATCAG
>NW_008775721.1:0-313 GCF_000715545.1 Opisthorchis viverrini
CTCTTCTTCCGTTTTTGCCCTTTTTAAGGCTCAGCAACTGTGTGTTGCTTCTTGGCATACACTAAATTTACTTGCAAGACCAAACCCAGAATTGGAACCTCGAAATCTCCTTACTGACTGCCAAATTCAACGGGTCAGCGATTATCAAGCTGGCGATTTCTTCTTAGAAGCGGCTGTTCAATGAATACATTCTTCTTCAAAGTAGTGGAGTGAGCATAGAAACACAGAGAACTGATCTTCTTGTGGATTCCCTAGTTCGCTTGTCGGTTGGTCATAGTACCCCTAAAGCGATGGTTACCTGAGTAGGAAACCC
>NW_008775722.1:0-313 GCF_000715545.1 Opisthorchis viverrini
TTTTTTGCGCCTTGGCATCACTTATACTCATCTAAATCTGAGATTTAATAAAGGTTCCGATGAAATCATTCGAACAAGCGAGATTTTGCCGAACAAAACCGGCAAATAACAGACTCAGCGAACAATCAAGAACTTCGCATTGATGTCATATATTCTGTTGAAGATTATGCTGCTCTGATTTGGCGAGACGAACTCGGTAGTTTGTTAAGACTTTCATACATCCACACACGGTTCCAGACTTTTTGTGGTGTTTTCGGCAACCAAGCGCACTCATAAAATACATTACATTCTGAATAGATTTCACTCCTGAGGA
>NW_008775723.1:0-313 GCF_000715545.1 Opisthorchis viverrini
GACTTCTGGGAAAAAATGGAAAATTCCACCCACCAAAGAATGGATGACCACTTCACTCAAATGCACACTAGAGCCCAACATAGCCTTGCAAGTCTTCAGCATAACACAGTAACTACTCAGGAATACTTCTGCACCTTCACCAATCACTTCTACACTGCTGATTGGATTAAATAATAATCCTGCTTCAGCTAACTGGGAAACGTAAGTCTCCGCTCAAAACTCCGGAGACAAACAGGCACCGGTGCACATAAGTCGCGTTGGATGATATACTTAGCAAGCACTGGGGTACTGTATGACACCTGTTTGGCGTTCA
>NW_008775724.1:0-313 GCF_000715545.1 Opisthorchis viverrini
TCCGACGCAGCAACCTCCACTTTGGCTATTCTAGGCTCTCAAACTTCTGCAGACCAGTTGATTCGGGTCAATGGATGATAGCTTTGGAAATCTCTCCAAAGCAAACCGCTGTAGAACAGCTGAGCCGTATGCGAGAACCGAACATCTGAGGAAGCAATTCCCCTATCCAAGAAGGAAGCGGTAGACCGTATCATCAAATCGGCTGATTTCCGCAAGCTTAGGCCACTCGATCAACCAGGAGAAGCCATCTTTCAGACAAGTTGGACATAATAGCAAGAAATCTGATAGAGGAAACTTCTCACAAGGTTGCTGA
>NW_008775725.1:0-313 GCF_000715545.1 Opisthorchis viverrini
GCTCCGGAGGCAAGCGGGTCGTTTAAATGCTGGACAGAAAAGTTTACTGATCTCAAGCAACGCTAACTTAGGATGCTTGGAGTTTTTCTGATGGTCATCCTGTGGTGTGTCTCGGTCAAACCGAGTACGCTGAAGTAGGGAGCGACAGAGCGTTTTATCGATGGGTCTCAGCACATCATTTCATAATTTGTTTTTACAGAGAACGAAAAGGGTTCACACCCTTAATTCCCCGATAGAAAGTACTGTATACTATTCAAAGGTCGTTTTGCCTGACGAGTTCTCAATTGTTCTAGAACTATCATCATTATGGAAT
>NW_008775726.1:0-313 GCF_000715545.1 Opisthorchis viverrini
TTTCATATGTCAGTAGTCCGAATTTAGGCTTAACCTACTAATGAAGGGAAAACGTGGTTCTTGCTTGGAGATTGTAATAATCACAAGCCATTTATTGCCCAATCGAATTTCGTGCAAGGCACTGAGAGTGCAGATGTTAATGGAATCTACTACTGGTTGGGTTTGGCTGTACACATAAATAAAACTGTTACATTTTACACTGAATTTCTGTGTTCTATGTTACATACTCACCGGCACCACTGTAAGATCTCTACATCATTATTGCTTTGAGGATCGTTTGTTAAATTTTTGTCGAAAGCGTGCCACAGAGTGC
>NW_008775727.1:0-313 GCF_000715545.1 Opisthorchis viverrini
TCACATAAATGTGCGCGGCTCATAGTTGTACGTGAACTTTGATACTGATAGGGTGCCTACACGTAGACAGGAGGACAATTAGTGTCCTCAAACAGAGCTTTTGGCTTAGAAGCCTGATCATAAGGCAGCGGTTTTTGGCTGGAAATTTAAATGCACCGCCATTTTTACGGAACACGGTGTCCCATGTTACGACCCCTAATATGGAGGACAAGGAGGCTATCCGTAAGACCTTTCACCATTTACCAACCTGGTATGATAGACTCTGAGTGTCGTACGGAGAACCACCAGTATAGCCCAACGGGTCGCCGAGGTA
>NW_008775728.1:0-313 GCF_000715545.1 Opisthorchis viverrini
ATCCGGCGCATTACTGAGTACGGCCGAAATGCTTTTAAGACCAAAAGGGGTGGGACTTTTCAACAAACAACCAATGTGTATAGACGCATCAGGAGTGAGACAGCAATGCCTTGCTCCTTGCAACATGGGTTAGGCTAGCCCACTGAAGCAGAACAGGTCAGACGATTGAGTTATCGGCTCCGGGTTGGGTATCCAAAGAAAACCTTACTGCCGCTGCCTCGCAGGTCAGACTTTTGAGTCAGAAGCTCGAGGTCGGATACCAATCTTCCTTTGTCGACCTGGGAAACCGGGAGATATCATTTTCCCAAACAGT
>NW_008775729.1:0-313 GCF_000715545.1 Opisthorchis viverrini
CTGTGCACCCAAATCAGTGGATGTTTGTTTTTATTCACGTTTACGGTTCGCCCCGACAGGGTAAGGCCAAAATCGATGCAGATGTGAGTGAATTCCCCTCGAAGCAGCGGCCTACAGAAAATCCAGTTAAGTTGACAATCTTCAATTAAAATCATCGGGAGAATGTTTGTCACGCAAATATTTTCCCTAAAACATTCTAAGTAGACGTGTATTACTCGCTGTCGCTTGCTGAACTCTGTTTTTCCGGTGCCCTTTCTTATTTCCGAATGCTTCCAGTCTCATGGTTTTTGTCATTCCACCTTTCACCAGGTTT
>NW_008775730.1:0-313 GCF_000715545.1 Opisthorchis viverrini
CTTCCTAGGACCATCTGGCGTACCTCAGCGGGGGAACAACGTGCCAACCGATTAGTGTTGACGGCGAGTACGAAGCGGCGACTACCGCAATACCGCATGAACGTTTGTATGGCAGACTAAATCACCCACAAAAGTGTGTAAAGCAACTGTGTGGTTCGCTCCGTTCACAGACAGTCGTCGAAATTTACAAATGAATTTCATCAATAATGCCAAAACATTCAGTTTCGATCACTCCTGACTAAAAATTGCTTTAAAGACAAACCTGTGGTCCAAACCAGGTACCTAAGGTTGAATGAAACTTCAAGAGACCAGT
>NW_008775731.1:0-313 GCF_000715545.1 Opisthorchis viverrini
AAGCCTGGATTGTTTGAGCAGAACTCAACAGGCTCATTTGGGCGCACTATTACAATTTTCCTGTGTCTTGCAGATGATTCAGCTGATTCTATCCCCCGAAATAATAAATGTAACCGTGATCGTAAATCAGTGACCATTATCAGCTTCACGCATAATAGTGTTCAAGTTCCAATAGTCTTTTTCATTTATTCTACCAGCAGGTATAAAATTTTATCCGTAACTCATATTCAAAGTCACTGTTTACTGTCATTTTACTAAGTGACAAGCTACTAGGGGTGTGATAGTCGCTTAGGGTGTGAGTGGTCCTGGGTTC
>NW_008775732.1:0-313 GCF_000715545.1 Opisthorchis viverrini
TGGACAATTACATCCGCTGAGGGAATGACCTCCAACGGCCTGGCTTCCAGCACCTTCACCCTGGCTGTTAGGTTTTCCTGAAAAGCGAGGACTAGGTGATATGACGAACGCAGAGTTTGTACAACGTACGGTTGTTCGGTACTTAGTTACAGCGTCTATAGAATGACCAGAACAACTTCTCTCACAAAAAAGAAGAGCGAAGACGGTCAAATACCAAACTGTATAGTCATGGGGTTGGAATGAGAGTGTGGGGTAAAGCCCAATGTTGAATCAAATGCTGTTTTCCGTTGAGCGCCATTGGAGTTCGGACTGA
>NW_008775733.1:0-313 GCF_000715545.1 Opisthorchis viverrini
TGCAAGCTGACGTCCCGTCCTCGCCGCACGTGTCGGAGTTAAGAAGGCGGGTCTTTGGCGTTCTCATCTCCATTCAGTCCAACGACACTCATAAAACTGCCTATTAAAGAACACATATCTAGCACGTATACTAGTTCGTCTGTAAGCTTGTGGTTTGAATTTAATTTGACCGGGTAATGTGGCAACATTCTTAAATTTCCAGGTATGCAACACATGCGGAGCTTTGTGGCACTTTCGATAAGGTAGTTAAAACGATATGCAACTATAAAGGATCTGAACCAAGGGGTGTAGTATCACCTTCATAATTAATGTT
>NW_008775734.1:0-313 GCF_000715545.1 Opisthorchis viverrini
CCGTCGATTGTAGAGTCATTTCAAAAGTCATCACAAGTTTTGTTGTCTGACATTCTCAGAGTTAACACGGGTGTTGCAAAGTTTACAGACATGGCATTTTATGCTGTGATGGACCGCAGACAACCGAGACACTGCGACCGGATTCGTTCTAAATGCAGCAAGTTATTCCACCAAACCAAACGCTCCAAAGATGCCCTGGTGTTGTAAACACCAGCTCCTTCTCTCGAAGTTGTTCATCACGGAACTAATGACCTGTTTTAGATATAAGTGTCCAGGCGAAATGACTCAGTGGTTGGGGCGCGAATTTACTGAC
>NW_008775735.1:0-313 GCF_000715545.1 Opisthorchis viverrini
TCATTAATGAGTGCTTCTTTATTATGGCTACAACACGCTATAAAAAAGAAGTTAAATCCAACAACTGAGATGCGAAAGTAACCAAATCACTTCTAACAGGTCATAAACCTAGGTGTCCCAGATTCATCTGCTCAATGTCAGTAGTCCTCATCAGTCTTCAGAATACTGTTAAGAAAATAACAAACGCATTTATGTACATAGGTAGTATGCCCATTCAAATGCAACGCGGATTTGTAGGCAATGGACTATGCATTACATTTTTGCTAGGCTCAGTAAGATGGATGGAAACGTCGAAAGGATTCATTGAACTCAG
>NW_008775736.1:0-313 GCF_000715545.1 Opisthorchis viverrini
GATCCGCGTGGATTCCTGCCTAACACAACCGCTCCTAGCTCAGAGAGAAGACCGGACTTTCGGAGGAGGACTTTTACTGTCTCAACCAAAGGCGAAGTACAGCGGGGGGCATTGGCTGGATAGAAACTGACAAAAAAAACGCCACTGACATCGGTTGACGGCCTGTTACGGTTCGACCACGCAGCGAGCAAAAAGTAAGATATGCGGACTGTGATAATCTATCCCCAGCTATGTTACCTGATCCAGACTCCTGGCACAGCGAATAGTAAGAAAACGAAGAACTCGGAAACAACTTAAATGATCCAAACAACAC
>NW_008775737.1:0-313 GCF_000715545.1 Opisthorchis viverrini
TCCGGGCTCCGAGAGTGATCTGTGTAAACAAGAAAACCAAACGAAATTTTAGAACCACTTTCAGCTGTTTTTGTCGAAGGCTCAAGTTCAGCCTTGTTCTAGTGTGTATCCCGAAATAATCGGCTTCCTAATCTATTACATTAAAAATTCAATGACGAAAATTTCTCCTGAACGTGAAAGAAGGTTGCGATTAGCCAAAGACACGAGACACGAGACACGACAAAGCTCGCTGTACAAAGTCAACGTTCTCTTGTCTAGGCGACACACACAAACAAAACAGTGAGATGCGCACCTCACACCAACTTAGTATCCA
>NW_008775738.1:0-313 GCF_000715545.1 Opisthorchis viverrini
TATCCGTCATTGTCGGACCACAATTTAGATGGATAATGGCCATTTGTCATCTTCAGTTTTGAGCCTAAATACTTCGATAACGATCCAACCGATCTGTTCTGTAATATTACAACACCGATCCCATATGTTCACCTTTGAACATGGCCGTTATTGCGATACATGGCATCAGTTTTGTGCTCCAGGACTTGCACGGTACCAAGTACAGTTCACTATCTTATTGTTTCGGTGTAACAGAATGCATGTGCTAGCAGGAGATCTCCAGGTATTGAGTACTCAAGAATCTAAAGTTAAGGCTAGACTATGATTGTACGCA
>NW_008775739.1:0-313 GCF_000715545.1 Opisthorchis viverrini
TTTTTTAGTTGGTCAAATGTTCGACGTATCGCGACACCCTTATAGGCATAGTAAACAATTCTTAGTATTATTACCATTTTTACAGGAAGTTGCTAAAACTCATCGACAGCGTAAAACCTGTTCGCTATTCCTTAGGCCCATCCGGTGGATGCTTTGGTGATTTTGGTAGTGCACACCGTCGCAAATATTACACCAAGATCGCATCGTTTGCAAAAAGCTTTATGCCAAGGTGACAGATTGTACAACGCGTAAAAAATCCAAAACTCGCTTATGGTTATACTGATTCATGTTTTATATCAAATACAATTCACAA
>NW_008775740.1:0-313 GCF_000715545.1 Opisthorchis viverrini
TGACGTAAAAGTTTTTATTTCACTCGCAAGGGTTTTGCAGAAGTATGGACTGTGCGTCTAAGGCGCGGCGTGAAGGTTTGTTTCTTGTTGACCCGATGAGTTATACCTGGGGGCGGGCTGCCAGTGCAACACTCACAGGTACTCTTACCAGGTTTTTCAGTGATTAGAAGTCTGGTCAACACAGACCATCGGTCCTTCAGGTTGTTGGTTGGAACATATGTTGCAACTTGTTCTTGAACGCGGTAACCCATTGGTGTTTCCCGCCAAACAGGCCTCTGAGCCGAGTGCTTTGGTCAGGGGCGACAATGGTCCT
>NW_008775741.1:0-313 GCF_000715545.1 Opisthorchis viverrini
CTGGCTTTCAGTTCAGTTCTGCTTAGTTCAGTTTGGTTCAGTTCAGTTTAGTTTTCAGCTCGTCCGGCTGGCGCTCTTTGACCTTCCTGGCATGGATGAGCCAGTTGGAAACTGAGCTCCAGCCGGCGCAACCCGATCGCAAGGACAAGGTAGCAAATTGATCGAGAACAAACGTGGGGCAACACAATTCATCGATGGTACATCCGTTCCTTGAGAATATCCGCAATAGCCGCGTTCCCATATTGGTTGGAACGCTGATTGGTCACTCCACTGACCAGCTGCCCGTGGCAATTAGTTCAGTCTTCAAATAATC
>NW_008775742.1:0-313 GCF_000715545.1 Opisthorchis viverrini
ATTGATGTGCTCCTTGAAACTTCTCTGCTTGCTTCGGAAATCTCAGGGATCGAAACGCTGCCGAGCTGTTCGTTCACGGACATAAAGTATGCGTAGGATATTGCTATCCCTGAGCAATGTCCCTTGAAGGTGTACACTATTTTAAACAAACCAAATGATTGTCTCACGGTCTGTCTGCACTTCACCACAGCAAGGTGTAAAGTGCTGTCGAAAGACTGGGCGGAATCAAACCCAACCCTCATTATTGCAGACGTTCGCCTGGTTGGTTGTATAATGTTCAGCTGTAATATCCTTCGGCATCTAGCTGCCATGC
>NW_008775743.1:0-313 GCF_000715545.1 Opisthorchis viverrini
TAATGTATACATATAATTTTCTCGAATAGCTTCTATCTCGCTTGGCACTTTCCTCCAACCGCTCTACTTTTCATCTTTACGAGTCATTTATTGTCACTTGAAGCAATCCAACAGTCCTGCACGGTGAAAATCGCCATTTGAGGGAATCCATGTGCTGGACACTTCACACCGCAGTTTTTCTCCATCTGAATACAGATGGGTAGCATTTAGGAATAACACATTCCTCAGGTGCTAAATCCTGAAGGATTCATCCGGTCCGAACATAGCCAGAAAGTGCGGAGCCAACCAACAGTAGTCCCCTTATATTTACTGT
>NW_008775744.1:0-313 GCF_000715545.1 Opisthorchis viverrini
GACTGCGAACGATTTGGGGAGCAAGTATGGTAAACCATGTGCGAATTCGTGATATGTTTTTGACTTTCTGGATAGACACTCGCAAACGGCACACTGGGAACAAAAACTGCTGTGTCGCAAGTGATGCGCAAATTCCGGAAGGTTCCCAACCCACCCAAGCGAATGCGAAGCGATAAGGTGGGTTCCGAATCGTCACTGTGCTTGCCTGTGGATTCGGCGTTCGACAAAATTGGAACTTTACAATGTATACAGCTTGAGGCTTATCAAACCAAGGAAACATTTTCAATTGTTGGGAGAGTTCGCCTAGCCGCTC
>NW_008775745.1:0-313 GCF_000715545.1 Opisthorchis viverrini
GTTTGTTTGGGCTGTCCAAAGGGAAACTCAGCTTTGCTTGAGAAAACTCATTTGCCGTCGACTCATTGAAACACCTAATAGACTTTGTGTGTGGTGTGCACGGACTCATGTTTTGTCCTTCTGGTTATATTGTGTGACTTTTGATTTACCTCGCTAAACGCACATACAGATTCATTGCGCTGTGTTTGTGAAAGATATTTTGGACGAATTCCGGGAAAGAATATTGGTTATAACACCCAAGGGTTACCCAGGATCATTCAAAATTTTTGGAGAAGATTCCCACTTCACATCAATATATATGGATTCACCAAAA
>NW_008775746.1:0-313 GCF_000715545.1 Opisthorchis viverrini
CAAAACAAACGAGGTTGGCAGAAATGAATAATTCTGACCACTTCTGTCGCTGGGACTATGTTTAGTCTCACGCTCAACTCCGATGGATTCGTCAAATGTGTCTGTAAGCATATCCGCTGGATTCATTACGAAGAGCTAGTTGTCACGCAAAAAAACACGCTACGCCCGCGATCACATATCCTGATTGCTTAAATGTTTTCACAATGACCTAATCGTGGGTCAGGAGATATCCTGCTTGTCACAGCTCACACATTGACATAACGTTCATCGCAGAACTAACCTGTCACGCCAAACTAGACCACAGTTGCAATGT
>NW_008775747.1:0-313 GCF_000715545.1 Opisthorchis viverrini
AAACAGGATTATATTTCGCAGCAACAGCTCTTTGATCCTGGATGACTTACGTCACACATATATTACTGATTCAAAACCTTAAAAGTCACTTTTATTCATTCCATTTCGAGCACAGCTAAACTGAGATTGCTAGATATAGTGGAGATGTGGTAAGAAATACGGATATCCGTCAACCATCTGTTGGAAACTCCGGTCGATGGTCTTTCAACAGTCACCAGGTTGTATAACCATAAAAGTAAGCCTCTAATCTTTCTTAATTTGGTCGCTGTTTACCAGCATCCGCCCATCTCACAGACCACACAAGCTTATCTTG
>NW_008775748.1:0-313 GCF_000715545.1 Opisthorchis viverrini
TGGTCACTTCAGGCGATTTATTGGAAAAGGAAACGTCGCAAAACTAAAGTGTGCATTTCTCTCACCTTTAGAAATGACGAGAACACGGACAAAAATGTCTGAGAAGGCTATCGAGGCTACTGAAGAGGATAGGGAGAAATTGTTCACTGATTGGTGAGGCACAGGACTCAAACGGTTCTGACTTGTGCACAATTTTGCGTCCCGTTTGTTTTCACCGAAAGATTCATCTAGAACACAACTAAATATCTCGTTTTTGGTGTTCCGAATCACCTGAATATGCTTAACCTGACCGCTCCATCAGGTTGTTTAAGAG
>NW_008775749.1:0-313 GCF_000715545.1 Opisthorchis viverrini
TGACCGTTTTCACCCAACCAACGAACGACGGTGTGGCATTATTTGGGAATAGCTTACGGGTAAGATGTAAACAGCTATGAGTGACTGAATGATTGTTGGTCGAATTGGAGGATGTAACCAGCGAAAAACTTGCTGGGTAAATCAGTTTCGGCGAACATGTACCATGCATCCCGAATAAAACGGAAAAATTGAGATGTTGCCAAGTAACTGAAGCTTCGACGGAGTAGGTCTTGAACCACAAACTTTTCAGTCAGTAATTCACACCCAGATCAGTAACATTCAGCCAAATGCGATCAGAATCAAAACCTTTCTA
>NW_008775750.1:0-313 GCF_000715545.1 Opisthorchis viverrini
ACATCCATGACTTGCAGTTGATCAGGAAATTGGGTCTGGTCTTGGCGAGCAATACGTTTGTCCCCGGATGAGCTAGCAGACGAGAATTGGAAATAACGAGAAACCCTGTCCACCTTTCACAAAAGAACTAGACAAAAACGGTAAGTAGAATGGAACGACCATTTCCCATGAGCGTAAATTTCAATCGGAAGGATCATCAGAATATGGGAGGGAGACGACAGAAGCCGGGGAATCTGGACGCTCGATGGCGAGGTCTGTTTGTCATTACTGACCGCCGAGGGCGTGTCTATACAATTCAGGACGGTCGAGGATC
>NW_008775751.1:0-313 GCF_000715545.1 Opisthorchis viverrini
AGACCGAGAACTAAGCTGAGGAAAATGCCATGACTACAAGTTTGTAAGTAGGGACGCTTCCGGAAGCATAAGAATTTCTCACGCAAGCTCCAAATCACATTTCACTATTTCGGCGAAAACAAAAGGTACATTGCTGTTCGCCATGGAAATAACGGACGTCGAACACATCCTTGCGCACCCGGGGCGTAGTGCAATTTTTCCGTAACACAGTCCTACACACTCAATTTAAACAATGACCATAAGACAATGTTTTAAGCGGTGTTACAGTGGCTAATTTTTCACTCCCCATAGAGCACAAATCCCATCGCAGTGC
>NW_008775752.1:0-313 GCF_000715545.1 Opisthorchis viverrini
TTCATAACATGCAATATCTTCCTGAGGCTATCGCTAGGTGGAACAGTTGTCCTAAGAAGTAATACTATATAGCGATTGATACCTAGAATAGGAATCGTCCAAGCGGTACGTCATTTCAACATTTTGAATACTGTATCCATGATGTCATTGTCTGTGGTCTGATACCGTACATGGTAGATATCAAGTACCCATCTGAATGAATGGCAGAATCCAAGATTACACGCAAAGAGTTTCTGTCGTTGACTGATCGCAGCACACACTTTCGGCATTCTTAGTCTTTCGTATGCAACAACGTCTTGGAACTCGCTCTTTT
>NW_008775753.1:0-313 GCF_000715545.1 Opisthorchis viverrini
AAACAAAGTCTCATGACTTTACACCAAAATTGATCAACAGTTAGATTTAAACGGCAGGTAAAAATAACTTATCGAATCTAGGTGAAAATCGAGCACCGAGGATGACAGATTGCTCAAAATTATTAAAAATACTTCAGTTAAAATGGGGTCGTATGTGAGATACAGCGAGTAGAGACACCACATGTGGTCACCTTTGATAAATGTATGCCTCAAGAAGGCAGATATCTCTGGAATGAAGGTCTCAAAGTTACTGGCACGAGTAATCACGAGTGGACATATAAGGAATGCTTCCGAACAATGCAAGTTCGTAGTA
>NW_008775754.1:0-313 GCF_000715545.1 Opisthorchis viverrini
ATTTGCAAATGAGTGTATTTCTAGAAAATTGTCTTAAATTTGTTATCAACTGCCAGTAAAAATCATCAAATGCACTTCGGCTACCACGCAGTATCCGCGTGTGTCCTAAATGTATGTATATGGTTTCATGCTCTTGGACCTAGAATTAATTACTGCATGCAACAAGGGTAACCTAGATTCAAGAATGAATTAAAATATATACATTTTCATTAAAGATGTAAGGATTGACCTCAACCAAATTCCGTCCTAGAAACTCACCCATTTCAGGTCATCAGCGATGAATGTGAATGAATGAATGAATGCATGGATGGAA
>NW_008775755.1:0-313 GCF_000715545.1 Opisthorchis viverrini
AAGGTGAAACTGAGTGTCCATACAGACCGGGAAGCTCGATGGACCTGAAAAACCGAAGAGATGGAAGGAGCGAGAAATGCTGGAAAACCCCGTGAGTTGTCCCACTGGTCCTCGGAAGCTCTTATCATCATAACCGCCTGAGACCACAATACCTCTGATATCCAGTAAAGGAGAACGGTTGGATCACTGAGCACTATACTTTGAACAACAATTAATTAGCTCTAATTCAGAACGATGGGAAGAGATGAGTGGGTGCTGTTATTGTAGTCCGCCTTCCAGGATGCGGTTCATATGACTCCCCTCTCTGGGTTGG
>NW_008775756.1:0-313 GCF_000715545.1 Opisthorchis viverrini
TTATTATTGTTATTATTGTTATTATTATTGTTATGAGTGTTCTGCGGTATGCAAAGCCTTTGAACTAGCTCAGAAGTCCCCTATGTAGCGCCGTTTTGCAACAGAACCTGGTTAAACGCCTATCCAAGCTTAAACAGCGTAGAAAGAGCATTGAGTTCTTCATCGATGGCTCGCGTGAGGCTGTCCGTAAACACGGGCAATCCATAGCAAAAGCCGGTTTTGAGGAGCGTGTTTCACATAGGGGACATCACCCAGTTACTAATGCGATAATCTTGAATGACTTGCTTCAAAATGAACTCAGCCACCCAACGCG
>NW_008775757.1:0-313 GCF_000715545.1 Opisthorchis viverrini
AAAAGGCGCTATCACCAATATCCCCCAGCTGTCTGGGATAGCCCGTTTCTTCCAAATGCAGGCAAACAGATGAGACAAGCGCTGACTGACTATTTCATCCCCATCTTTGAATAATGCGGGTAGGAGGTCATCCACACCAGAAGCTCAGTGGTGCCTGAAAGAGCAAATGCAGTCACAAACTTCCGACGCCGTAGAGGGTTCCACTTACACCGTTCAGGCTTCTACGTCAACTATGAGCTCCATAAGAGTGGAAGTTGATGGCCACGATAACTGTTTTACGAAGCATTCGGCCCACCAGTCAAGGCGTTATTCT
>NW_008775758.1:0-313 GCF_000715545.1 Opisthorchis viverrini
AAACCTTGGAGCATAATTGCATGGCCCAGCCTTGAATGATTACGAATGGTATCACTCATATGTGACCATACGTACGATGTGTATGTATTATATGTTATGTGTATGTGGTGTTACAAACCTTATCTCTATGAGAAGTTTAAAATAGATGGCACAGATCTGGCAGTCACATTATTAATGAATGTCCTTGGTTTATCTAAAAAGAAAAGTTTGCTTAGATGTTGAGCAATTCACATGAATATTAAGTAGCGTGTGGGCGATTGGTTCATTTTGGTGTGTGGAAGTTGCATGGGGTGACCGAACACTGATAAGTGAG
>NW_008775759.1:0-313 GCF_000715545.1 Opisthorchis viverrini
ACTAACTAACTAACTAACTATGTTAGCGAGCAACCGCGAAATTGTCGGGACAAATACACTGCTGAAAAATTCAACACCAGTCTAATGACCTTTCGTTTACGGCCAAACTTACCGACATCAGCCTCGAAGACCAATGAGAGCAACAATGGGAACAGCATTCGGAAGTGCCGGTCGACCTCCGAAATAGTGCACAATGTATCAATTCGCCCTTATATAGAATCCACGCAAGCAACTTTCAATGGACTGGACTCGAAAATTAAAAGCGGAAAAGTGCATTGTTCATCCACATTCAGATTAGTTATCGATACATTGT
>NW_008775760.1:0-313 GCF_000715545.1 Opisthorchis viverrini
AAATTCAACAAGTTATATCTTTGCAAGCTCCAACAGTAGCAGAAATGTTTTTTGGAAACCTGGAGCCGTCTATTGCACTTGGCGCGGAATCGTAGAATAAGGCCCTATATTTTTAGGATTCCCGTAACCCAAGCAGCGTCATGATCATCAGTTAACTTATAGCGAGTGAAAATGCATGTATAATCCCATATTTCAAGGTCATTTTTGTTTGTCAGCAAGGCATACCAAATGTTCGAACGGCCGGCCAATTTTGTGAGCGTTTGCCAATCCGAATTTGGCAAAGTTAACAATATTGTGCGACGGCTTCTACGGA
>NW_008775761.1:0-313 GCF_000715545.1 Opisthorchis viverrini
AATTACAGTTTTGAAGTATGGCTGCCTGTTGTAAAAATTAGAAGGCGTGGCGGAATTCATCTATGATGCAGCCCAAATATTCAGCACATAACATTTGACGTTTAGCTATTAGGTGTTGCCACCAGAATTGGGCAGTGCTCCGGCGAAACAGTCCAAAGTTTTAACATACTCAGCTCGTAGCGTCTGGGTTTCTGACCCATTTAACAATATGGATCACACTGCAGCATTGGAAACCCTTCTCTTGGCAGATAAGGTGTCACTCCTGCGCCACGGCTAATACAAGTTGACCTTTCCGACCCGAACGGAAGTATTG
>NW_008775762.1:0-313 GCF_000715545.1 Opisthorchis viverrini
CTAGTCTAGATTATAATTTTTAATTCAGCGGGCCTTCACCAATAAAAATTCTTTTTTTGGAAACTATGGTTGGTGAAGAAGCGCCTAGATTGCCTAGTCAAAGGACCTACGCATCTTAAACGCAACGAAAATTAACAGCCTTTTTTAAATTAGACCAGTTTTAATAATGACTTATGCCTACGCATTTCAAGTGCTACGAGAATTTACAGGTTTTCAAATTACACCAATTTTCATACTGCCTTATACAAATGACAATCTGCTAGAAGTATTGTCTAGGCAGGCTAGTCTTGTGACTACAGTGCTGACCTGACAA
>NW_008775763.1:0-313 GCF_000715545.1 Opisthorchis viverrini
ATGGTTCTGCGAGTTCGGTATGGCAGGGATTGAGATCTACACAGTGAGGTGCAAGACCGACATTGGATGCATGACAGACATATCTGTCAGGGTCAATAACCATTGGCTTGCCTCGTCAGCGGTCCCCGTCCGGGAAGAGAGGATTCACCAACGCGACTAAGATGACTGGTAACAGCTTTCATGCCAAGATTGATAGAGTTAAAGTCGTCATCACTGACAGCAACAGATGAGGGCACTAGTGCTTAACTGCCGTACGACCTTGTTAGTGCCTTCCATCGAGGAACGACGGATTAGAAAAGGTCGGCCCCAAAAA
>NW_008775764.1:0-313 GCF_000715545.1 Opisthorchis viverrini
AACGTATTAGTGACGAGTATCCAGGTGCCCAGTAGTGTTTCATCATCTGCTGGTGAGCAGGCAGAGGACTGGGAATCACTGGTTGCTGTGTATGCATAGGTTGTTCGGTCAGAACACCTTCAAACAGCCGGATGTTAACCTGCTGTCGTAAAAACGGAGCATCACGAGCTGGATGTTGTACCAAACGCTTGCTCCCCTCCTCATCTGGATGACACCGATCGCCCCATAAACCAAGCAGTCCCTTCGCTAGAATAGTACCAGCATGACTCCCATCCCTGAACTGAGGAATTCGATTGAATTTCGAAGCACTCAG
>NW_008775765.1:0-313 GCF_000715545.1 Opisthorchis viverrini
AACGGATTCCTGGAATAAAAGAATGAAAAATGACAGTTTGTCTTTTGGGTGGAAATTATTATGCAAGTCAAATAAAAATAAATGAATGGCAAGTGAATTCGTTTGAATTTGGTTCCCCAGCTTGGCTTGAGTAAATTTTCATGCCGATTTGTCCACCTCGTGTCAAAATTTCAATTAAGTCTTAACTAACAATCCTTAATACAATGCTGATGTGTCCATCCTACAGTGATTCCGGTCAGTGCACACTATAGAACGGTACAAAGTTTGTTTGAAAAGGTACTTCGTGTGGGTAAACATGCAGCCAAAATTTAAT
>NW_008775766.1:0-313 GCF_000715545.1 Opisthorchis viverrini
AGTTCGACACCACCATAATCACTAGCTACCGCCCAGATTTTAAAGTCGCCTGCACGAGACCAGCAAGGCGGTAGATCATCTGCATGCACTTGGTGATTTCCAATAAATGGCTCCGCAGCGAAGGCCTTCTAACTTTCATTTGATGCAATGATCATAATGAGAAAGAGAAACCCGTTGCCAAAACCCTCTGAATATTGGGATGGCTGGACATACCTGGAGGATTTCTAGGTGGTTGCCGAGGCTGCTGGACTGGATACAGACCGCGGTAATTTGGCGGCGCAGACGTTTCCACACAGAGGCCCGGAATACGACG
>NW_008775767.1:0-313 GCF_000715545.1 Opisthorchis viverrini
ACCATCAGGCTGTCCGAAGGAATGTATCAACAACGCATAGGTACAAGGGACTGAGTGCACCGTCATGTGAGCCGACCGGATTTTGCACTTTGGATTAGGGGAGTGCACTGCTGTCATCAGGCCGGAAGAGGGTGGCTTGGTTAATTAGAAGTGCATACCTACCCGAAGTGAACACAGTCGGACTCGTCCGTTTAGTCCTTTTCATTCGGTTATTGAGTTGTCCCCCATCAGCACTGGGGAGTTTTAGGCGTTGCTGCAGAGGTGACTTTGTGCGCGCGCCAGTGTGCGTATTACGAGTGGCGCGGGTCGTTTG
>NW_008775768.1:0-313 GCF_000715545.1 Opisthorchis viverrini
TTTGTTGTCGAAATTACACACATGGCGCGCAAGAAAACGACTAGATGCACCTATCTGTCAAGGAAATTCGAAGGGTTGGAGCTTGAACTATGTAATTTCAAAGAACTGCAATTTCACTGACACCTGATTATTACTACAATGTCTTACTTATCGTGTGCACTTCTAACTTTGCAGTATCAATTTCGGGAAAAGCACAAACACCAGGAGAATGGCACAAAGGCCGAAAACGTTATCTAAAATTCTGGGTTACCGCATGCGCCTGCATAGAAACAGTTCAAATAACGTCATACAAATCATCTACATTCCGCTATTA
>NW_008775769.1:0-313 GCF_000715545.1 Opisthorchis viverrini
CTGGGTTCCAGGTGAGTCTGTCGAAAGAAATGTTGAATAAAATATGGGGTAGGAGATAATGGATGCCGTCAGATGTTGCGACGTGGATTAATCTGCTGCACAAATAACACGGTAAGATTTCACTTGTAAGCTTGCGTCTATAGCGCTGCCGCATTGCAACGTGATGTTCTCCAAAAATAACCGACCGATATTGGTTACCAAGAGCACATCTTCAGCGGAACTTGGTTAACTAATGATAATCGTTAAAGTCAAAATACATTGCATTCGATGACAAATTCTCGCCTAAATCCTCAATGACATGTTTTGGGTGTTA
>NW_008775770.1:0-313 GCF_000715545.1 Opisthorchis viverrini
TGAGTTGAGGGCGTCTGCATACACTGAAGTGTTTTTTATACCAAATGTAATAGCTCTATAGCACGCATTTGAGACCGTTATAATCGGTAATCGGTTCCGTTCAGTTGTCGAACTATTGTCCTTTTATTCGCATTGCCGGTGACAGACGTTGAGTATTTGCCAGTGCATTGCTGATATGACGTAGACATTAACCTGATGAAAATTCTCCCATCCATGATCTCCCTATGAAGTCATCATGCTTTAAAACGACATCAGAGTGTATCAAATATTTTAGATTTGCGATTTCATATACGGGGCGCGAATTTACTGACCG
>NW_008775771.1:0-313 GCF_000715545.1 Opisthorchis viverrini
AAAAAAAGTGAGAACATCCATTGGTACGCATGAATGAAAGCACATAAGGCATGCAGAAGATTTTTCACATGAGTTGCTGCCTAATTACTTGTTTTTGTGTGTGTTCAGCTTTCCTAGATTCACTCAGATCGGAATATCTAATGTATGTGATTCTCGTCATCGGAATATTCCAAATCCCACTTGCTTCGAATGATTAATGGAAAGTGAAGCACTACTTTCTATCTATTGCATTGCAGGGGATGAATTGCGCGCCAGATTTCTAGAAGTATACTGGAACTTCAACGCCGTTGATCAAACCTGTTACGACTAATCT
>NW_008775772.1:0-313 GCF_000715545.1 Opisthorchis viverrini
ATTTTTGCTATAGAAAAGGTAATGTCTGTTTAAGTTCACAAGCATCGCCATTATAGCATCACCAAATGTCTTTAGCGGACATTCCTGAGAGAAAATGACAGTCTCTATTTTTCTCGCTTCATATAATGTAAGGAATACGTGAGCAAAAGGGGATTATCTACGCGCCTAATTGAAACTGCTGTGGTTGGTGCGACCCTTGGTGCTGGCAACCAAGGGTATCCAATGGGCTAAATATTTGCACAAATCTTTTGTTGCCGCATTTTTAACAAAACGTTCAACTCACCGGCATGATCGGAAATGCGGCTTTCTGTTG
>NW_008775773.1:0-313 GCF_000715545.1 Opisthorchis viverrini
TGAAGTGAATGGAATATGGCCTAATGCTAGACAACATGGGCATTCAAGACGTCCATTTGCGTAACACTTAGATAGACAATGGCCGCTTGGACGCCACTGATAGCGGTTAGCCACCATACCTTCGAGCGTCTACAACCAAGCATGGGGATGGTCATGTGGGGATCCAACCTGAAAGATGGTCAGCACCAAGTCTCTCTTCAGTTCCATTGTAATTTCTACTTCCCGATGCAAATTTTCACTATTCCGAGATAGAACAGGAAAACAACAACAATGAGTGAAACAGCATGGTAGAAAATCATCGGTCACGTGATGT
>NW_008775774.1:0-313 GCF_000715545.1 Opisthorchis viverrini
ATATTTTTGCCATCTTCGTATGATCCAAGGCTTAATCAAAAGAAGCTTCACCTTGGCTGTTATGCTGACACAACCTTCGTGTAATTTTGTAGGCCTAGGCATCCTGCGTTGCCACCTCAGCCATTTCTCCTCTTCTGATTCTCCACTTCATACGGTAGATCGGCCTATGCCACCTTGTTTGGCAACGAAACACACGTACTCACCTGCCTAGCGAAACGAAGCAACCGGCCTGAGTCGCCTACATGATTTGTAATATCTAAGCTTGAGTTCCAGGTCACCTCTAATTATTTTTTTCGCATTTTCAAAAGAAATT
>NW_008775775.1:0-313 GCF_000715545.1 Opisthorchis viverrini
GTTACTATTATCTGGTGACGTCTCCTGGGTTGGTGACGAGACGTTTGGAATCAAATTACCCAACTTAGTGGAAAAGATAAAAGTCAACTGGATGTCGGAAAATACACTCATTCAAATATCTACTAGATTTTGACAAGAAACTCAAGAGCAACCCAGCTGAATCTGTCGCTCATAATACTCTTCGACTGAAGGTGCTGCGAAAGTTCTCTTCATGTCTTAGTTCGGACAGTATGCCAGAACTTTGCCTGGAGGGAATATACAGCTCAAAAGGCCGTTCAAGGATAGCCATAATTATTTATTTATTTATTTATTT
>NW_008775776.1:0-313 GCF_000715545.1 Opisthorchis viverrini
TATTATCTTCCTCATTTATACAACCTGCAACATAACGAACGTGCAAATATGAAGACTGCACTCAACACCACGAATATTTCCCCCATGATGAAAGCTGAAGACAACCACAGATTTACGAAAGCATGATTTCTGTATAGATGCTTTCACTTCCGATAGAGAATTACCGTCAAAATGGAACATGATTATCTTTCCCAAGTACCCCATTTAAGCAGCCGTTTCCCACCACAGGATATCGAGGATCGTTATTCATTCCCCCAAGGATATTTGTGGCACAGATACAGAAGAGTATTTTGAACAACCACTTGTGTTCACT
>NW_008775777.1:0-313 GCF_000715545.1 Opisthorchis viverrini
GCAAAATCGACGTCGATTTTACGAAACGTGTTAGCCTTGGTGTGATGACAAGGGCCACTACTTGAGGCACATTTAACGCTGTTTTTTAGAGCCATTTGTGTTCAGTGGTTTTAACAGGGGTTAACGGTAGCCCATTTTTGAGCTACCTTCTCGTTTTGCGGGATTCATATGTTTTGAAATGCTGCGGTCCGTAATCCAGATTCGTAATAATAACGATAATCAGGTGATTAAACATTTTGGCGTCTACAACTTCAATGTTCACTCTCCGCCAGCGCAAAATGATTTCTAAAAAGCATCGAAACACCTGATTGTG
>NW_008775778.1:0-313 GCF_000715545.1 Opisthorchis viverrini
ACATCACACAAAAAGTGATCGAATCGAAGAAAGCTGCGTGAACATGCTGGGCAGTGCAGTACAATTTTGAGGTTAATTAGAAGAAAACGATATAAATAATGAGACATCAAAACTTCTCATACCGGAGGCAAACATTCTTTGGGTACCTTCTTGAAAATACGTCTCGTCTAACGAAATAATTCACCCATTTTTAAGAAATATGATGCCCGCGACACAGCCGACCGGGACGTTTATCCGGCTTACTTTTTCGTCTGGTATTAGTTACAAGCTTATGCGCAACGGTTGGTTTAGAAAAGGTGTGGGGAGTATATCC
>NW_008775779.1:0-313 GCF_000715545.1 Opisthorchis viverrini
TTGGGGGAACTTTTATGTTCCCAGCTCCGATATGCACAGCAACACACTGGTCTCCCTCTGTTTTTGTTAACTCAATTTCTCCATGGCTTGCGCTCAACGCTGTCGGCCGTCTGTTGGTTTTAGGAGGAACTTGCCATAGCAAAACCAGAATCAGTATGCTTGTACATCGGGTTGAGGTTCTCTTTAATCTGGTCCTAACATTGTCACTATTGAGGCGTGAATTTCCCTAGTTCTCTTACCATCAATCTCTTCTTTAGTTCTTGAATACATTTTTCACGCTCTGGTCACGTCTTTTTCCAAACAGTTTCACCGT
>NW_008775780.1:0-313 GCF_000715545.1 Opisthorchis viverrini
CGTTAAATCCACGCATGTTGAAGTCTTCAAGGTCTCGGTGCTTTATTGCAAATCCGGCACACGCTTCACGGACAAAAATACATCTCAAATGCATTTATCTGTTTTTAATTTCATCAGGTGTTTTAATTTAACTCACCAAAAATAGCATCTCTTATGCTATAGAATAATTTGAGGTTAATTAGTTGGCAATGTTGAACACTGCTCAATTTATGACCGACCAATATACTTTACTTTCCGTAACACATAACCAGTACGGAACTGGTAATCTTTTGCCATGCTGCCTACGCATTCGCCACTCAGTATGACTTGAATT
>NW_008775781.1:0-313 GCF_000715545.1 Opisthorchis viverrini
CAGTGGATTTACTGCTGCTGCAACGTTCCGCTTTTGACGCAAAACCTCTGTCAAGTCGAATGAATAAATTACCAGATAGACCGGATCTTAAGACAGTCAGGGAACCAATTTACGACATTTCTTCTGACTAGCCAACTTAATCAATGCTATGTGTCAGTCTGAATTTCCTCTTTGTTGGTTAGCGTGGATGACCAAAACTTGCGACAGATTCGTTCGGGAGTTTGTGATCAAGTAGAATCAGGATTTCGGGCCTTGTTTTTCCGATCTGGGACATCCTAATGGAATATTCCTCTTAGGTGTCGTTCACGCATTT
>NW_008775782.1:0-313 GCF_000715545.1 Opisthorchis viverrini
CCAATATCCCGCTTCAATTCTCCAAGGTATATATTGGTTTTGATTTTGTGCCTGCTGAGACTCACTAGTAGTTCAATTCGGATACATTAAGTTTGTTTTCAGAATGTACTTTGGGGGGGGGCTGTCTTTATATTAATGACAATGTCCTCAGACAGCACTTTTTTGGGTTCGCTGAAACCAGATTCCCCCGCACGCCAACACAATCAGTGACAGTTCAAAAGCAGAAGTATACCACTGGTTTGTGACGTAACATGCCTGGCTTGTTGATTCTAATCAAGGGAACGAGAATGGACCTCAGTTCCTTTACAGACAA
>NW_008775783.1:0-313 GCF_000715545.1 Opisthorchis viverrini
GCACAAAATGCCATTCGCCGCATTGTCAGTATGCCGACAAGACTCTACCCCATTTGAATTTGCCGCCACGGGAGGTTGCTTCGAAGTCGTCTCGGCGATACTGAAAGCACTGTTGGGTATTGATCTCCCCAACGTGGCCGTGTCGTGTTTGATATTCAAGAGGTGCTGGCGCTCGAAAGTAGCAGACTGTAGTGTTATCTCGGCAGATTGTTTAATGTTATTCAATAGCCTCGCTCTGATATCACTGAAGGCCACGTGTTATAATAAGACACTTGAACTTGTCTTCCGTCATGGTATATAACTTGAATTGTTC
>NW_008775784.1:0-313 GCF_000715545.1 Opisthorchis viverrini
TCTCTTTTGAAAAGTATTGGCGCACATTCTGCGTCGAAATTCGCTTGCTATGGCTTCGGAAGTGGCCTCACAGTCGTTCGTTGAGAAATTTGTGGGTGTACGTTTCGATCTTTCACGGCACTGGAGAAGGCCCTAATTCAATACATGAAGGATAACTTTGTGCGTTCATCCAGTAATCGAAGCACCAACGCTGTTTTGCGTTACGAATGGGTGCACAACAAATGCGGCAGGCACCCTTCAAGACCAACGAAAATCCGTGGAATCTGAAGAAGCCGGTAAACCGGGCGTATTTTCTAGTAAAAACAAATACGCG
>NW_008775785.1:0-313 GCF_000715545.1 Opisthorchis viverrini
AGACAGAATATTTCGTTCGGCGTATTCAAAAGATATATTTTTTGTTACTGGACATATTGCGAGCCTAATCGTTTGTATTTTGAAATTTAGCCAACGTTCTACAATATTTTACCTTAGGTGAGCTCGATTTTATATTTTTTCGTCCACTTTTACACTTACTGGTTTGCTTTTCTGCTATAAGCAGACAAGTTACCAGGTCTAATAAGTAAATGAAGAGAAAGTTGGGATTGAGAAGTAAAGAGAGAGAGCCTATAGAATAAGCGATCATAGGTGATAAACGGATTTGCACAACAAACAAGTTTTATTAACTGGA
>NW_008775786.1:0-313 GCF_000715545.1 Opisthorchis viverrini
GTGGGATCATAAACGAAAATATTGCTTCATAGCAATGTGACCTTGAGGACAGACGTGTCCTTTGGCAATGTGTCAGGTCGAATCTCGAAGCAAACCGCTTCGCTGGTTAGGCACTGCTACAACCAAGGAGTCCAACTCGAAGGCGACTGGTCGGAAGGCCAGACAGCTTGCCGGTGCAGCATCAAGGCGAGGCCTGTTTGGCTGAAAGTGTAAACCCAACACTTAATTGAATTAGTTCCTGCCCGATGCCGGTTACTAATGACGCGTCCAGAGGGTGTCGTAACCACCATAATGGAGTCACCCCAAACACTTT
>NW_008775787.1:0-313 GCF_000715545.1 Opisthorchis viverrini
AAGAAAGGATGAGAATAGTGTGAGCTTCCACAAAATTAGCCTCATTGTCAAACTGCAATGCACCTGTCTCTCCTACTTTGCGGACAGCCGTGGTGTTAGCACATTTAAATCGTCATCTAGTCCCCTTCATTGAGCTGGGTGATATTATGAAAGATATCAAGCCATCGCATTAGGTTACAGTGCAGTTAAATGTCGACAAAACGAAAATCGTTCGTTCCGGCTTAAATGTTGCGAGTAGGTGCGTGCAGAATATTGAGTACATACATGACGTTGAGAGTCAAAATATCTATCGTCCATTATTCAGGGATCAACC
>NW_008775788.1:0-313 GCF_000715545.1 Opisthorchis viverrini
TGGTTTATCCGTGAACATCAAATAATGTGTGTACCGGGCTGTCGTACGGCCTGTTCTGTTGTTCGGCTGTGAGACCTGGCCTGTTTGAGAGGGGAAACCAGGGCATTTTAAGGTGTTTATCAAGGGTTATCTGGGTCAACCACGTAAGACGACGTTTATATATCGATTTTTCGGTTGTGGTCCTGTGATTATCACTGACGTGTTTGCCCTTGTAATCTCCAGCTAGATCATCATCGTTATCTAGGACAGTTGGATCACATCAGTTTTTACTATTTTACTACCTTATTTATTCGGATACAGTCGACCTGATTTC
>NW_008775789.1:0-313 GCF_000715545.1 Opisthorchis viverrini
TATTTTAGTCCGAGAACTTTTAATTGAAAGTTTACACTGTGTGGAAATTGTTCCAATCCAGAATATAGTAACAGCATATACAAAGTATTTCATTATAACAGTAAATATACTGTAAAACGGTGAAATCTGGAAGTTTTACAACAGGTAAGTCCATATTCATGCTAGAATTCCCTTACGGCATCCGAATAAAACCTCTCGAATTAAATAGACAATCCCAGTTCTTACCATCGGATTCTTTGTAAGAGTAAACATAATTTCAGCAGTGATCCTGAGTCGAAGGAGGCCGACTGTGTTCTCAGTAGTATGGGATGGC
>NW_008775790.1:0-313 GCF_000715545.1 Opisthorchis viverrini
CCGACATGGAAGTCGCACAGCCGTTTGCATCACACAACAGACAATATCGGGTCAAATATAATAGTCTTCTTTGGATAAAAGTGCATGCTGCCATCTCCAACAAGGCTAAGATTCACTACGATGACTGCTCTGACATGTCGAACTGTCAGGGATGAGAAGTGTATCAGTTTGTGCAGCAATGAGAGATTTGCCAATATACGACCATTTGAACAGAGCTCGTTGTATGTCTCCGACTTCTGTGGTCGTTATCATTGGATCTACTCCCACAAGTCACTGTATCGATCGTTTCGTTACCGTAAACGTATGGTTGCCG
>NW_008775791.1:0-313 GCF_000715545.1 Opisthorchis viverrini
ACTATGTACTCGCTCTGTGTGGCCAACCTCGGCACCTGACGCAAAATGTTTGGGGTTTCATTTCTAAGGCTGGTGAACTGTTTAACGGAAAATGAACAAACCTTCGAAAAGCTGAAAATGGAGCGGGATTTTATTGTGGAAAGCTTGACTGACATTTCACAATCGATGCCATCTGGTTACCATATGTTCATGTCCGGGACAGTCTTGAGAAATATGCACCTATGTAAATTTTGTCTATTACCGAGCCCACCAATAGTAACGAGATGAAGAAGTGGACAGAAAATAAGCCACGGACACCAAATACTGTTTCGAG
>NW_008775792.1:0-313 GCF_000715545.1 Opisthorchis viverrini
TGTTCCGTCTTTTTCGCATATTGTCTCACGGATACATGTTGATGATGATGACCTGTTGATAGAACCAGTCGAAACAGGGAGCGGCTGTTGCGAAAGCCTTCTCCATCTTCTGGACCTTGGAAATCCACCAGCGTTCTCTGTCATCCTTCACCCTTATTATCCAGTGTTTGGGGGATCTGGCTGCGTCATCCTAGTCGTCTGTTGCTTTCATGGCCTTTCTGGCAGTAGTAAAATTGGGGTAATAAATAATAATAACAATAGATTGGGGTAGCAGAAAATTGGATCGAGATGGCTCAGTGGTTAGAGCTCGAAT
>NW_008775793.1:0-313 GCF_000715545.1 Opisthorchis viverrini
CTTGCAGAAGTCATCGGCCACAAACCGTCACATTTTACTTGACGGCGTTCCACACTTCAGCAGGGTCCCGTAGGTGCCAAACACCCCTTCTGTGGTCCGTCGATTTACCGGAAGTCAATGGTACATAAATTTCTAAGAGGTGACTACGAAATGGTTCCAGTGTCTTCTTAGACAAAAGCAAATTGGGCTGCAGGTTCTGCATATGCAGTTTGTAATGAGCAAAGCGTTCAACTCGCCAGCTCCTTTGGATCCCTCAACTTTTCACTGGTTTTGCTTGCCGCCTGCTGCACCTGTGGCTGCACTTCGTAATGCA
>NW_008775794.1:0-313 GCF_000715545.1 Opisthorchis viverrini
GTAATCGGGAAACCAAGTTTGCATGTGTCCCTCACGCTGAATTTGCCAGCATTTTGCTGTTCAACTATGGAATGAATACGAATCGCAGAATCCGATAAACGACTTAGTGTGCTTGGATTGATTCAACTGGCCTTCTCACGACATGAGTATTGGAACAATCAGTTTGCGTGGGTTGAAATGTTGCAGCATCGCTCGTCAGCGTGGTGGGAATCAAGTAAATTGTGATGTGATGTTTTGCTTGGTCCGAAAAGGTTTATTAGATAACTGAATTTGCCCCCGCTTCAAGCGGTTAATCTTTGTCCTCGCTAAATAC
>NW_008775795.1:0-313 GCF_000715545.1 Opisthorchis viverrini
ACAGAGCCGGGGAACATGCTTTTTGTCGGACTAACTTCCCATAGGACCTTATAACATCCAGGGTAGTTTTCTCACTCTGGGGAATCGAAGTTGCCACAAAAAGTTTTTCAAACTGGCAAAATGGCGGAACTAACAATGTTTGAAACTGCCGTTTAACCTAATCTTAGTTAATAGGGACAATGTCCTAGTTGGCCTACCGAGGTTTTCAAGCCAGCACTTGATTTTCAGCGCTGATACGACTATGTGATAGCTAATCTGTTCCCACTGAATGTCATCTTGCAGACCGACGACGTTCTGTAAACTCCGAATATTG
>NW_008775796.1:0-313 GCF_000715545.1 Opisthorchis viverrini
AAGTTCTATATCCTTTCCTGCGGGACATTGTGCACATTACTTAAAATAGCAACCGGGTTAGTTATTCGAACAGAAATGCGATACTGATGGGAGTGGTAACATTCTGAACCAGTCC
Source organism: Opisthorchis viverrini (assembly GCF_000715545.1). Lineage (NCBI taxonomy): Eukaryota > Metazoa > Platyhelminthes > Trematoda > Opisthorchiida > Opisthorchiidae > Opisthorchis > Opisthorchis viverrini. Next base: position 116 of record NW_008775796.1, read on the forward strand.
AACGGAGATTGTTGCTTGTGGATGATAGACATCCGAAATAAATTGTACTCACATGATGGTCATCAACAAGCCCGATAGTGCGACTAATTGTTGCGGGGATCTATCTGCAAACCAATCTGGTTCTCACATGAGACTCACTTGGGACTCATCTGAATCTTTTGGTTATGAGTGTGCTGCACCAGGCTGTTTCATGTTTCA
>NW_008775797.1:0-313 GCF_000715545.1 Opisthorchis viverrini
AGTCTATCTGGGGACAAATAAACTCGAGAGCCATCAAACTCTTGAACATAAAAGTGATCAAAGAAGCAACGTACGGGAGAACTGTGCCCTCGAATTGGATCAAACTGTACAATTCCAAGCACCTAAGAAACCCCGGGTGCCGACAAGCCACGGAACCGGACAAGGTCGATGCAGAAGAACCGTTTACGGAGGAATTGTTCAAGTCAACCAATCCGGTGCAAGAAAACGGACCGCCAATTGTGAGTGGACGAATCAGCGTAAACATTAAAACATATGAAAAGTGAACGGTGGACGGACCACCAAACAAAAAAAA
>NW_008775798.1:0-313 GCF_000715545.1 Opisthorchis viverrini
TATTGAAAGTTCTTGGAGATGGAGTGGGCTTTGAAGATATGGGAAATTTGGTGACAACCCCGTGGAGGGTGTTTACCCTGGACTCTTTTGGACAGCCGTCTGTATTCAGAGGTGTCCTTTCCGGGGAACCTGCTTCATCCAGTACGACAGTCGAGTAGCGCTGTCCACCCAAATATCATGTGCTGAACTCAAGACAAATAACGGCTGGGAATTGTAGGCGAAAACCTCGACTGCATTGTGTAAAAGCACAAAAGATGACTGCTTATTCTGACTTTGGTGAACTGAACGTTGATACATTTGACGGCTTTTTTAA
>NW_008775799.1:0-312 GCF_000715545.1 Opisthorchis viverrini
TGACAGTGAAACTGTATAAGGGACTTCAAAGATAAATTTTTACAATTTGGCACACCTAAGCCCCCTAAAATTTAGTCCACAAGGTTTCACCTAAGGTCAGCCAATGCTGACAAATAACGAGACTGTTGTACCACCTCGTCCATACAACTTTACTTTGAAACTAACGAGTGTAGGGCTGAGATCAACACGGTGCCCCTTCTTTAGTAGGATATTGACTGAAAACTTATTCCGTTGTCTCTGGTACTGATCACATTTCGGAGGTTGAAGTGGGGTGTGGTTGGATAAATGCAGCATTTTATTTCGAAAAAAAAA
>NW_008775800.1:0-312 GCF_000715545.1 Opisthorchis viverrini
TCTCAGCAAAATTTTAGCTGCATCCCATCGGACGGATACAATTCATTATGTTTTGCGGAGTGATTTAATGAGACTTTCAGGTGAAATAAATGTCACAAACAACTCTCGGTGGGACAATACCTTAGGGTAGTCTAATAATCTGCTTCCCTCGGCCTTCCATGTTCTAGCGTTTCTGAGTGACCCCCATCCATACACCGTACATTTTGCCTTTGTTTTCTATCACCTCTTGCCTAGAAATCACAAGAAAAACGAATTGGTGAACGACATTTGGTCCTCTCGGCAAGTAGATTACAAACTTATATCGTACTCGAG
>NW_008775801.1:0-312 GCF_000715545.1 Opisthorchis viverrini
ACTCGCTAGCAATTCGAAAAAAACTGTAAAAAAAATATATGGGTTCATTATGCAATCAGTTAGGACTCACGTGGGGCTGAATGCGGATGAACGCAGCAGACAAGGTAGTTATGTTAACACATGAACAGCCTTGCCAACGAAGACTGACTGCAGAATCTAAATCTAACATAGACTCGGTGAATTTCTTGTGCGAAACTACACAGGAAGCAAAATAATCCTACCTGTTTTGCCGGACATCTACACCGGTAGCATACGGACCGATTTCAGGTTGATTTTGATGGAAAGCTGAATAGGTTTCATTCTGAAATGCAG
>NW_008775802.1:0-312 GCF_000715545.1 Opisthorchis viverrini
CCAAGACGGATACAACACCTTTATGTATTGACAGAAATATAGAATGTGACTCAGTCTGGTAATAAGCGGTCGAAGTTCGTAAACTCTAACTATAACAATGTCTACTTGCATAGCCATTCACAGTGGATGGTACCCAGGATTGAGCTCACCGGATAACCCAGCACGATTCATTGGGCACGGTCTATAGCCGAGCTTCTGTCTGGCAGGCTGAAATATTTGTGTGATGAGTGAACTAGAATCAGTCAACATCAGGATTTAGAAATAGGCGATAACCAAACCGAACAAACTGAGAGACTGAGCGTGGTGGCGCTC
>NW_008775803.1:0-312 GCF_000715545.1 Opisthorchis viverrini
AACTGCTATACCAGCACCGGCGCAATCCGCTGCATCAATACGCAGTGTTTGTCCTCGCTGGCATTCAGGTAGACAGGGTGCCGTAAACCCAGTTGGCCAGTTTGGATTTTGCATTTGAGTCATAAAGAGGAAGCAAACATCAATCGTTTAAGTGGCTAGATTAGGCACGCAAGCAGTTTGTTAGCCGATCTGCCTGAGAATTCGTACGGAGAACAAAACCCAAATAGCGAATACGTAGCAGCGGATTTGAACTCGTGCATCTACAGCCTACGAAAGGGTGACTTCCAAATCACGCGAGGGAGGTGTTGAGAG
>NW_008775804.1:0-312 GCF_000715545.1 Opisthorchis viverrini
CTTTCAAATGCACCAACACCGAGTGTAAAATCTCTCTCTTCAGGAACGCTACTCCTAAGTTAGCCATATTCGGTAGCCTTTTATTGACTTCAGATATCTCTGTTTTCATTGAGATGGCCGCTTTTCTGATCTAAACTCCAATAACCGTCTTATTTACCGCGTTTACTGCTTTTGGATGCGCCGGCTATAAGTTTAAGACCGCACGACTATTTGTCGATTTTTGATGAACAGTGTATTTGTGGAATATATCGCCATTCAAAACTTAGAGGGAGGGTCCAGATTCTTCAGATATTGAAAGAATTTGCTGATTTT
>NW_008775805.1:0-312 GCF_000715545.1 Opisthorchis viverrini
TCTACAAAGATTGCGGTAGGTTTACGCGTGAACAGTTATCACGGGATCATCCTTGACTTTAGTTTGCCGGGAGTGTTTCCTCACGCAGTTAGTTTTCGAGTGCAAACTCCTATTAAGGCATCCTGTTTTTATTCATGCCCCATTGTGATGTTGCTTGCACAGATCATATCAGTCATCGTCTAACAAACTAACACAAACAGCCCTCAGATGTAACATTTATTTTATACAGGATCCCGTGTTCCAGTAATCTCAGTCAGTGTGGATCAGTTCGGCCGGGAGCAGTGTATACTACTCAGAGGTGGTATATATATA
>NW_008775806.1:0-312 GCF_000715545.1 Opisthorchis viverrini
CGCTGCATACTCAAACCAAATATTGACGGGTTCATATTTCAACTTCAACATGTGTAGCTGGTGATTAAACCCTGAAATTTCAATTTAACCTATCGGTTGTTTATTTTTCCAAATCAATGAAAAAAGAGTGCTCATAAAAGGTTTCCTCTTTATTATTATTTTTTCTGCATCATTTTTATTCTAAAAGGATGAAGAACATTGAGTCTACCTGCGGCTTTATTTTAGGGCCACTGGATTCACAAGTTGTCGTGATAAAAGAGGATTTATTATCGACGGCTGCAAACTACCCAGAAATCCACCCAGTTAGGAACA
>NW_008775807.1:0-312 GCF_000715545.1 Opisthorchis viverrini
ATCGTTTTCATACCCGTCTGCCAGGTCAATAGTTAGCCGCCTCTCCCTCCGTTAATCTGAATGGGGCACGAGAAACAGCACTCTCTTCGGCATACGGCGGTTCTGTATGCGCAAAACAGGACCTGACCAACTCAGCTTCTGGTGCAGGGCACGTTCTTCAGTGGAAGTCCTCGTTGCACGACCGAAAACTGGCTGTCTATTTATATCGTTAGGGATTCACTGGCACCAACCTATAAAAGTTGTGGTCCAGCGGCAGTGGTTGTCAGATACTTGAAGACGTTTAAGTTCCGCTGCTCAAACAAGCCAAGTCTC
>NW_008775808.1:0-312 GCF_000715545.1 Opisthorchis viverrini
GTTGGAAGGAGATGCACAGTCAATCACTGGGACGGGCGATCAGTTACGTGTATCTGTGTGTTTTTAAAAAGTGATGAAGCGTGGATAAGTGCAACACCAATGAGCTCGAGTTACCTGGAAGTATAGGTGAATATCTTGGAAGACAGTCACTTTATCAATCCGTTTCTTTGCTCCGAGGATACACTCATATTCGCTATTGAAAGCAACCTTTGTGATTGGCTAGTACTCGGTCTGTACCCCCCAAAATCTCGTGCGGCGAACCACCGCAATCCATGACACGGCTAAAGTGTAGACATTGTCGTCTGTTCAGAT
>NW_008775809.1:0-312 GCF_000715545.1 Opisthorchis viverrini
CCTTCTTTTTTCATTACCACGGCAGTACAGGCTCTAAAGAACAAGCCGCCAAGCCTGTACGAACCCACATCGTGGAGGACCAGGATTCTCTTGTCCACACCTCTATCAGCTAAACACCCTGGCAACAGAAACTTTGCCGGCGTTAAAGTGAAAACCTCGCTGTAGCTCATTGATTCATAGATGCACGCAAATCGCCACAGCACGATATGGTCCGGTCTTTCTACAGCTGTTTTGATGACTAGCGTTCGCATGGATTGTTTGAACCGACTGCTGGTGCTTGTCTTGAAACTTGTGTCCACATGTTTTTTTTCG
>NW_008775810.1:0-312 GCF_000715545.1 Opisthorchis viverrini
TAGGTTATACCCGCAGGAAACCAAACCGAGGATTTATACAAATAGGTTCAATCCCATCGGTTCTAAACAGATGAACAACAACTTACCACATGGTCGGTTGAGAAAGCGGACGATACTTCTTATATTTCACCTTCCATTCCAAAATGCCTTTGCATCGAGCACAAAGAGATTCCATGACGAGATTGTTGACCTCCTTTGTTCGTTTCGAAGTATCGTGCATGTTGTTCTTGTAGGCTACCGTATTTTGGTATTTAGGCGGTCTGGATCGATGGCTATTGCCTCTTTCAGTGCTCATGGTTGGATCACATAGAG
>NW_008775811.1:0-312 GCF_000715545.1 Opisthorchis viverrini
CCTAATTAACATTCATTTTGTGTTCGGAGAGCATTTGCTGGTCAATGTTTGAAAAATAAACCATCCGACCACGACCGAATAAACAGCAGAACATGGCAAAACTCATGGCTCATTCACAAAAGCCACATCAAGCGATCACGTGTTGATTTACTTTGTCAGGGATGACTTTTCCTCTGGAAGTTTCACTCATCTAGAATTATTTTCCCTCTGAGTCACATATAGACTGAGGTAAGTGGGCAATTTACTCAGCGAGGACTACGTCACGCTGTCTACTTTTGCAGCCTAGCTATGGGCAAGTTCGCGGTAAACGTC
>NW_008775812.1:0-312 GCF_000715545.1 Opisthorchis viverrini
GCCCACTGCGTCCAAACCCACTACACCTTAATTAGGCTTTGAAGACTCCTGATCTTGTGACGAAAGATGAGCCTTTCACCACGAATAATGGAGCGAAAAATTCTGGACGAAATAGCTTTCGCTTGATCACAACTATAGTTAGTTGGTGACAATTCTCGTGAAAGAGGACTGACGGACAGCGTTGACTCTGTCGTTTAGGGCAACAAATCGAGTGTGGAAATATCAGCTCATGACTCGAGCCAACGCCGGCGTAACCAGCTGTGTCGGTTGGAGAATCACTCAAGCTTTGCAATCGATAGCGTCTGGGCAACG
>NW_008775813.1:0-312 GCF_000715545.1 Opisthorchis viverrini
GGTTAGTTTCAAATGCTTCGGGGTCAGAAACCCGGGCTCAGTAAGATTAATAGCTTAATACTAATAAATTTTCATGGGTTATTGTTCACTTTGTTTGTAAGCCTGAATTGGTGAAACAGAAGCCAACTCCTGATGGGGCCTGAATGTTTCTGAATGCTGCGGTAAATATCCAGACCCCTGGCAGTGAGCGGTAATGGTTTGTTTTCCAAGTCTAGGACACTGATGAGTATGGCCTATTCCGCATAACGAGAATACGGGTATTACGTCACTTTCAAGTGTGCCTACTGGTGGCTGGTCTGATGGCCGTTGATC
>NW_008775814.1:0-312 GCF_000715545.1 Opisthorchis viverrini
TAACAACTGAGAATTTCGCCAAACTCCGATTGTCTCGACGTCAGTTCCCACATAAATATTTGGCTTTAATATCTCTGTGTTGGAAATTCCCGTTTAGGGAATGACACTCAATGTACTAGTTGCCTGTCACATGTTATTTCTGTTGATTTGGCAAATAAAACGGATCTAATTTGCAAAAAATAAGCAACAGTTTTACACGGAGTAATTTCATTTGTAGATGCTTGCTCCACTGTCCTTTTAGAGTAGTAATCGGCTTTAACCCAGAAAGGCATGTTTGGATGTAATACTAAATCGTTTGCTTAACCAACTGAG
>NW_008775815.1:0-312 GCF_000715545.1 Opisthorchis viverrini
AACAACTAGAAACACTGGGTTTACATGATGGATGATCCATTGTATTGTTTCAACCGAGAAAAGCAAACAACCCACTTCAAGGTGAACGTCGTCAGATGAATAAAGTGCTTTACACCGAAAAGCGACGTGAAATCAAAAACAGGTAACCCCCGAAAGTGAGGAGAGCTATTTGTAGGCACCACAATAGCTGATCCAATTTGGTACCATGAAGGACAATTACTTATCTTACCCCAAAGTAGTATCTTTCACCGCTGATTGGAACCCATTTTTCTACGATATTTTAAAAGGCTTTCTACTAAATGAAACGACATA
>NW_008775816.1:0-312 GCF_000715545.1 Opisthorchis viverrini
TCTTTTTTCGTGCACGTGACATGTCCTCACGGATGTTATTTTTATCAAAATCGATAAAATATTTACGTGACGGACTATCAGTGACGGAATATACTTTGGAACATTGATCCAGAATCTGCATCTTCTTCCTCGGGTTCTCGTATATCCAAACTGTTGTGATTGTTTGATTTGTCCGAGTGCGCTGCTTGAGTAGGTCACGTCAGCACATACAATTGGGGAACTAGTTTCGCTGATTAGTATTCAATATTCTGTGACACTTTTAAATGAGACAACCAATAAACCTACTCACCGTCACGTGAACAAGAGGACAGG
>NW_008775817.1:0-312 GCF_000715545.1 Opisthorchis viverrini
GTCTAGCCCGCTTGAGGTGTACAATTTGGACCTTTATGTCACTCGTAAAGCCGACCTGGACGTGTGCCAAATGAGCAGATACAGTCGGATGCCTGCCTGTGATTCGGGTAGCACACGAGGGCCTTTCGTCTTTCCAGTTTACACAACTGTGCCTTGTATGAATGGCTATGGTTTCAGTCCAGCTTCTTTAGGAGTGATGACAGATCGTGTCCGATTACTACGGCTTCGCCGAACAAAACGTTGCGAGACATGCAATGCAGTCGACCTGTCCAAAGTCATTGTGTATCTGCTGTGAATTTTGCACGATAACTG
>NW_008775818.1:0-312 GCF_000715545.1 Opisthorchis viverrini
GAGCATATGATCATCAGTGTGCGCCAAGGCGTCGAAAGGCCACACAGAATAGCCGAAAAAGGTGATGGGATTCTTGACAGTTCTACGTACAAATGTGAGCCCTAGAAAAATAGAACAGACGGTGAGAGCAGAAAACACCGTTTCGTTCTTTGAATAATAATACATGGGCGCAGATGAATAGACAATTTAGGAATCCCCGGTCAAGAAACCAAAAGACAAACTGGCAGTCACGGGTAGAAAATGCTGATAATCTTGAACGACAAAATCTATCGTGAGATTAAAATAATTTCATCAAAATCATGGCGTTTATGA
>NW_008775819.1:0-312 GCF_000715545.1 Opisthorchis viverrini
TTTTTCTTTGGGTAAGCATCACTGATGGCTGTAGTATTTGACAAAGTGCTGCAGCGCAGGGCTTTGCCTGGTAGGACGGTGTCTAAATCAGCAGACACTGGAATAACGCGAACTGCTTCAGGTACTACGCCGTTAACCACCGGTTCAAAAACGAATTTTTAGTCCGCATTGTTCTCCGATTCTGTTGAGCGTGAATAAATAATTCGCGACTGAGCGTCGTCGTTTTAGAAAATGATGTACTAGTTCTTAATCCTGAAGCCGCATCCCAAAAGAAAAGAGGCACATCGCTTGCGGTGATCGGTGGTACACACT
>NW_008775820.1:0-312 GCF_000715545.1 Opisthorchis viverrini
TTAGAGTATAAACACAATCTCAAGAATGCACAGCACAAGTGATCTTTCAGACTACTATAATTTTGTGAACACCTCGGGATGAGTTCTCTTCTCAAGCTGCGCACTTTCAGTGAGGAAAGACTGATCCTTTTGAAATATCTTCACATGAAAGCCATTTCACTGTTGCAGACTATCTAATCACACAAGACCTTTTGGCCCTACGTGGGACAAGCGTTCCAGGCCTGTACATGACACTATAACTGGGGCCTGACGGAGTCTCTGTGAAATTGTAAGAGCCTCTTAGGTTCCATGTAGCTATCTTAATTTGACGGA
>NW_008775821.1:0-312 GCF_000715545.1 Opisthorchis viverrini
GGGTTGCCTAGCATAAACACTTCAAAAACCACATTTTGACACAAATACCAAGTGAGCTGTCTTCCGATGAAACCTTTTCCGGCTTATCGTCAATGTTCGGAGAACAGGCTTCCTTGTTCAGCGTTCGATTTTACTGTATGAATTTGACCAAAACATGCTGCTGAAGAATGGTTTACGTACGCCGACAAAGTCAAGAAGGAATGTGAATGATTCAAATTCCAAACCTCCAAAGTTCAAATGTCTTATACACTTGTGCGGGTTGAAGTTTTCTGAAGACGCAAATATAAGAACAAGAATCTTCAGCAAGATTCA
>NW_008775822.1:0-312 GCF_000715545.1 Opisthorchis viverrini
AAAAAACGTATCCATAATATATGAATTCATTAGCTGTAATCTTCGTAGGAGTATATCCTATCCAAGAGTAAGTTGACCACTGCCGGTTAACCACTGTTCGTCTAATGGCTTTTTCGCGAACTACTAGCCGGGAGGAGATTCGTGGGTTGCCCACAGGTGATGATTCCTACTTAAGACAAAAATGTGTATAGTTCTTTTTCGCCATAGATGGGCTTCACATAGACTTCAAAATACCAACTGGGATCTACAAGTTCCTTGCACCATAAATGACCGGTTAATTTGGGGGCTTGCTATATTACGAAAGATAGTGTG
>NW_008775823.1:0-312 GCF_000715545.1 Opisthorchis viverrini
CAAAACGGTCCATCAGGTACCATTTCAAACAACCATTGTTCCGGTCAAGAAAGCGCACAAGTTGGTTTCAAATTCTTACCTCTGTTACGAGGAAACGCCCTCGCTGATCTGAAATTTTTCGTATCCATTGGACCTGCCTCCTCGATGTATGGAATGCGACGTGCAACACCGAAACAAAAGTGATATGAACAGGTGTGGTTACTGGAGACGGCGAAAAAAACACTAGTAATGCATTTTCTTTGGATGAAGCTCTGACGAAAGAAGTCAAACAAAGCGTGGCCAGTTGTTGGTCCTTTTTCAAAAATATGGACC
>NW_008775824.1:0-312 GCF_000715545.1 Opisthorchis viverrini
GATACGTTGATCACCAGTGCGATCAACTAGGCTGATCTCTACAACTGCGGGAGACTGTAAGGATCTGTCTTTTTATTGATGGTAAGTTAGCCGAATGCAAACAATTGTCTGTGGGATGCTCAAATATGCCAGTTCACGGGTGACTAAAGTAGTGGCTAGCAAGAATAAAAGCATGAGCATTCTGGAGGGCGGAGCTATAAGGAATACCGGAAATCTCTGTTTGCTTCGGCCAGGTGCACTGCTACCTCCAGAACACTCTTGCAGTATCAGGAAACGGCGCCAAGAATTAGGCTTTCATACATCGACCTTGGA
>NW_008775825.1:0-312 GCF_000715545.1 Opisthorchis viverrini
TCTGTTTTGGCGTTACAAATAACCCGTCTTTGCAGCAAAGCCGTTTGACTTAGAGAAGTTCCAGTAAATAAGTGCATGGAAGTAAAGCGCTTCCAAGCAGGTAAAGGCTTCTGGACATTAATGTCCGCCTTTTTACCTATGTAACACTGATGACTGCTAAACCATTAAAAATAAAGCGCACAATCTTGGACAAGCGAGTGTGCTCGTTTGCCGTACTTGATCGTAGATAGCCTGGGTTTCTTCTCAGTCCGCATTTTATCACACTCGTACAGATAACGCATATCTATGGTGCGGATTAAGATATACGTAAAG
>NW_008775826.1:0-312 GCF_000715545.1 Opisthorchis viverrini
CAACCGGGAATTGTCCTTTGCTCGCACCATTCTTTGTCCACCGATGTACTCCAAAACACTTCCCACCACGTAAGCAGGCGTTTGTTTATTTGACTATCAGCTATCAGATTGGTAATGTTGAGATACGCCGACTAGGTCTCGGTAGAAATAACTCGCACATGATAGATGAACTTACCACACTGCACTGACTTGATCACGTGTTCCGCATGTCAGTTGGCCGGCTTCCTCGAGAAGCCATTTCCTCAAGCTCCAGCGCGCTGTTTGTCTACTCTTCCCTAAGACGGGACACATCAGTTGTTAGAATTACTGCCA
>NW_008775827.1:0-312 GCF_000715545.1 Opisthorchis viverrini
AACCTTACAGAAGTTAGGAAGCGCGCACAATTTGAACACAGCTGTCAATCGATCGAGAGCTCTAATGTGCCTGAAACGTGTCTGAAAGTTTTGGCTGTTATTGGCTGCCTTCAGATGTCATGCAACATGCCCGGCAATGAGAATATTGGCCCCGGGAACTTCCAAACAGAAAACTTTAACCCACCTCCATTTTCGACCGAAACTGAGAGTGAAACGATAAAAGGATGCACTATGCGAAAAGTGAAGAAATTTTTCAAAAAATATGGGGGACGATATTTCACTCAGAAGCTTCTCGGCTTTTCAGCATAGATT
>NW_008775828.1:0-312 GCF_000715545.1 Opisthorchis viverrini
TTCCAAGTTGCATCTATGTGCGTGTGATACTAGATTTTCGATGTTAGTGACAGGTTGCACAACCAAATATCTGACACAGTCATATGTGCATACACATCAAACACAAGAGACTAGCAGCAGCGAAGAGTTAGCAAAGGACATCGAAGCAAACGTCCTAATTTCAAGCACTATTATTGTGATTGCCTTCATTAGATAGCACTCCATGAAACGCATAAGTTGTATAGTGATTCAGCTCAGAAGACACAACCAATGTATCTGGTCTCCTCCCAGAGTAAACAATGCGGTTTCTAAAACTGTTTATTCAGCTTTTCA
>NW_008775829.1:0-312 GCF_000715545.1 Opisthorchis viverrini
GACGACCTGACAGAAGTTCAGCCCACTGCTTTATTCGGATTGAACGACTGGACGAGAATGATGAACAACATTGGCAATTGATCATTACAGGATAGCAATCACATAAAAAGTGATGAAATCGGTTCAGCTGTTAGTTGACCTTCATCGGGACGAAGTATAGCTCAGCCATCCGGGAGTTCGCATAACTTCACACGAATAGTTCCTTCGCTTATTTATGATCACGTGATTTTAAGACCCTTCGTTCTCCCTCACACTGGGCTCGTACACTTGGACCGCATAACTGTCAAGCGGATAATCGTTTGCGGTTTACGC
>NW_008775830.1:0-312 GCF_000715545.1 Opisthorchis viverrini
TATCTTGTTCTCAGGTCTTGGTCCGCCTGCCGTTCGATTTGTTCAACACGATAACTAATAACTGGCAAGTCATTGAGTAAACAATAAATAATATTGAGTGTAATCACGCTAGAAGTCTCGGAATATCATTGCCGTGCTGTACCGTTGTAATGTTGTCAATCCGCTTTTAATGGCTCCTATATCAACCGACTGTCACAGCATGCCCAAACATGGAACCATGTAATGTGCAAGTATGAAAGCAAGAGCAAACAGCATTTTATCATACATATGTACGGGGAAAATCCTCCTGAATCTCCGAAATACGCTGTCAAG
>NW_008775831.1:0-312 GCF_000715545.1 Opisthorchis viverrini
GGGTAGTTTTACCTGTCCGCTCAGCCCGGTGATTGGCTTGCTGAAGTTTCGTCACAAGGTGAGGTTTGGTAAGGACGCACCCAACCGAGTTGTGACTATGTCTCCTCGACTGGTAACGAAACGTTTGCAAATCAGTATCAAAGGTCGGTCACCTGAAGGTTGGTGGAACCCTACCGGACTGTCCGCAACTTTCAGCTTTCCATGGGCTTCTTGTATACAACCATGTAGCGTCCGGAAATCGGAGGGTGCCGTAAGGGTTTTGCCTTAAACGGTTCTCTTATAAATAACTGAAGCGTGTCAGAAATCCTGTTT
>NW_008775832.1:0-312 GCF_000715545.1 Opisthorchis viverrini
AGACGGGAAGGGAGCGAAGCTGAATGCAATCAGTGTGAGCTAGCCGTGAGAGAAGCGCGGTATTCCGACTGCAATTCTACGGATTGTCAACGCACTGAATGCGCCAAGGCAACAGATCCGTCGAGCACGATTCTCTGATCATCCAAGGCATTAGGCAGACAAAGTAGGGAGCACATTCTATCAAGAACGCAGAATCCGTGGTTGTTCTCTGATGGGAGAAATTATTGACATCGATCATCTTGGCCTTGCAAAATATGAATCGTGCCCCAGACATCATCAAATGGTGGCCAAACATAGGATGCCGAAAATGAT
>NW_008775833.1:0-312 GCF_000715545.1 Opisthorchis viverrini
TCGAAGCTTCCAAACTATTTGGTCTCTCTTTTGAGCAACACATCTCCATGAACCGCGGGATATTGTTTCACGAGTCACTCACGGACCAACAGTTGTTACCATTCTTTCAGGTTGCGTTATAAGGCTTCGTATTTTACTCTCGATTGTGATACAGTTTCCCCGAGGTTAATGTAGAGGTGTCAGCCGACCCCTAATTATTGTGTTTTTGGACTATATCTTCCGAGCATTTAGTTTCGTGTTCCTCAGTGTTCGGCTCAGAGATGTGCACTCGGCGTCTTCAACTTGCAACACTACATAACTACTAATCAATTG
>NW_008775834.1:0-312 GCF_000715545.1 Opisthorchis viverrini
CATTCATTTCCAGCCAGAAGCTGCTTTTCTAGTGCGCATTTTGTCGCAGGCTTTTTCTCGACCTTCCGTCACACTGGTGTTTCAATTTGTAACTCAAAGTTTTGGTCTCAAAGATTCGTTTGGGCAAGATACCTATTCTTGCACCATCCCTAATAATGAAGGCGTGAATTGCTTTTCGTAGACAAAATAACAAACGAAACACTAACAACTAACTAATTTACAGTCTTTAGGATGAACGACAGCCTGATGCAAAATGTCACCTGGTTAATAGCAATGTAGCATTGATGGTAATCGCGCGGAAAGACGTCTTGG
>NW_008775835.1:0-312 GCF_000715545.1 Opisthorchis viverrini
GCAGTCAAACAAAATCGGACGCTGTCGAACACAAGTAGGGTTTTCTCAAAATTGACATGGCATAAACGTCGTGGACATCATGGAGATCGAGACACAAGTGACACGGGATACCATGGTGGAGTGAGTGAAGAAAGGGGACTTCAAATTGATGGACGATGTATCACTAGGGTATCTTGCAAACACGGCTGCATAATTCTGGAATAAAAATTGTCAACTTTTGCAAGAATGGAATGACCATGAGCTATTAGGTTGTCCGCCTAATCCACGGATGGCGAAATGAGGATGGCGGGTGAAACTGGGGCCAAGGATGTA
>NW_008775836.1:0-312 GCF_000715545.1 Opisthorchis viverrini
TGAAAACTGGTCGGATAAAATCACGAACACGACAGAACAGGATCCATCTCTGAGTGGCGTGTCAGGTCACCTCATGACGGAATATGGCAAAGTTAGGTACCAATATGTCTGCATGCACCTACCGCAAGGAGCTTCACATTTTATCTTTATGTACGAATTTGCAAGCGAAAGAAAAATGTGCCATATTTTCCTATATTCATATGATTTTCCATATTGGTCTTTATTCACTGTGTTGAGTTACTCAGTACACTCTGAAGATGGGATAATAATAGAGACAAAACTAATAACCGTTGGCCATATAGGAATTAGCTA
>NW_008775837.1:0-312 GCF_000715545.1 Opisthorchis viverrini
GCATACTGGCTAGAATATTCCTTCCTTCACGTTTAACTTTGTCCGGTGGAGGTACCCACGGTGGGCAGGCGAACCGGGAGCAGTGAGAAAACACAAATTCACATTATGGAGCTGTCAGGTGCTGAAATTGTATTGTTCACTACAGCCGAAGTGTGAGGAAAGAAAGGCGTCTCACCAGGAGGCTAATACTCCCACATCACCGTTGGCAGTAGCGTTGTATGGAAAACCAGCTCTAGAGAATTTAGCTTTGAGTCATGAAAATCATCTCTGTCGGATAAGGAAGAAATGACAGGCCTGGACGGCGGTGAAAAC
>NW_008775838.1:0-312 GCF_000715545.1 Opisthorchis viverrini
GTTTACTTCTTTCAGATGGGTGTACTTTTATGGACTGGCAGGTAAATTATCAACTCTCCATGTTAATGTGTTTTCAGTCAGAACTGTTTGTATTACAATTCCTGTTCACAGATTGGTTTATTGATAACCCCTTCCGGGGCGTTATCCACGAAACACTTATGCTTATTCTCAGTGGTTATGTCCTTACTTGGCTACTATCATAAACTACATGAATGAAATGCTTTTTGAAATAAGAATCTACTGACTATAAATTACGAACGGATGACGGCCTTCAAGAGTCTCTTAGTGGGAATACTTTCAGTTTGTCAATGT
>NW_008775839.1:0-312 GCF_000715545.1 Opisthorchis viverrini
ATCCATGAACATTTTTTGTAAACTAAGTTTGAAAACCATGTTCTTTTGAATTCTATTGGTATCCAAATCATTTGTGTTCCAAACACAACAACAAAAAGCCTCTCGCGCAAATCTGGGAAGTTTTACTTAGAAAAAGAAAACGAGTACATTTCCTCGTCATAGATAAACACCCGCAATTCAGAGGAAATCTGATCGTAAATTCTGCGGCATACTATAATATCCGTGCTAGAAGGATAAATACACGAGTTTTAACATTGGGTTAGATGAATACACCTCAGGTTTAAATCCTCAAAATAAATATTCGTTGAATAA
>NW_008775840.1:0-312 GCF_000715545.1 Opisthorchis viverrini
CAGCGTACAATATATGAAGAAATTAAGCGAACCACAAATGAGGCATATTTCAAAATTTTCACACAATTCAAAAAGAATTGGCCGACGTGGTTTAAATTACTTGAGCATAAACTCCTAGCAATTTTAAGAAACCTCCATTTTTTTTAAATGATCGCAATGTGTGGCGAATTTCATTAAACCGAATTGTGCAACCAGAATACTTAGGTAAGGCTACTCCGATAACCCGTCAGTTGCCTGTGTGTTGTATCAGAATGGCTGATTTGAAGAAATCAAAGCATGCATCCATGAATTTGCGGGCTATATTTATTGCTC
>NW_008775841.1:0-312 GCF_000715545.1 Opisthorchis viverrini
CATTACCACTACAACTACAAGACAAGCTGTTGCTAAGAGGAAAGGAATTTAGACCGAGCGGGTACTGGCAGCATCCAGCTGCGTGCAGTCGCCTCTGGAGTCAAGTAATCATCTGAGCATTGGACTGGTGACTCACTGCTGCGCCTAGGATCCGGTAAGGAATGCAGTTGTGCAACGCCCAAAACCTGCATTTTGAAACGGCGTTCAGAAAGCTCAATTGCCTAAGGTAAATGCGACATTGTCTACCTAATGCCTGTCACATTTGGCTGTGATATAAAAAGAAATTCCTGTTCAGATTAAGCTCATAACGAA
>NW_008775842.1:0-312 GCF_000715545.1 Opisthorchis viverrini
TAAGGACAGTAATCCGATTAGGATTTATATGTTGAATCCATTATGATTGTGGTACTTCCGACGACGAACAAGCTTTGTAAGCAACGGTCAAGAGCAATAATCAGCCAAATGTGTGCAAAGCTGGGGCCCGAGGACTCAAATCCAGCTTTATTTAGCTTCACACTCTAATCGATCGGTGGTGCAAACCTGTCAGCCAGCTGTATGGGTCCCGGATGAGTATATGACTAGTGCAGGTCCACAGAATATTGACACACACTAGCACCCAACTTTTCAATTGCCCACGCTACTACCCGAGGCATCAATTGGGCAAGC
>NW_008775843.1:0-312 GCF_000715545.1 Opisthorchis viverrini
GAGCTCACTCGGATCTCCCCTGACTTAATATCCCGAGGTTTGCTAAAATAAATGGATGATTATACGATGTTTCTTGAAAGCCTTTGAGGACGTGACTGAAAAAGCCTCACCAGTTGGACGTACAACCTGGCGTAAGCCTGGATTACCGTAAAATCTTCTGATTACTGATGGGTAATTTTGCAGATGCTTGACCCTTCGTGCGTCAAAACAGGAACTTTAGTTCATTGCATGCTGGGATGCGCCACACTATTTATTTTCTCCTGGCGCTTGGTCACCGTCCAGATGCGTGCTTGCTTTGCTTTTAATGAACAT
>NW_008775844.1:0-312 GCF_000715545.1 Opisthorchis viverrini
AAGTCACCCCGAACTGCACCGTCGTATGCTATCAACCGTAAAAGCTCTAGACCTTTGTTGATCATCCTTTGACCGATTTGAATAAAGAAAAACAAGTTTAATGCGGCATTCGTTACCGTGCAACAGGAACCAAGTTGTACGGCCTCGTATTCTGAGCGTATGGTGCTGTGTCATGTTGTCCTGAGCAGGTCATGTTACTTGGTATTTCCATCCAGTGGGGAATTTTACATCCCCGTTCTTATGGATGAAGTTTAGCATACTGCTTTGTCATTCCCCTCTCTCAATACTCAACAGAGTTGATTGGGCGCAGGT
>NW_008775845.1:0-312 GCF_000715545.1 Opisthorchis viverrini
AAATGTCAGGGCGCGCCCAGACAGAAAAACATCATATGTGCAGAGAGTGACGCATCTTCAAATTCACCATCGGTTCGACACGTCCGAAAGCTAGGTGAGTCAGCGGCTGCCAACAAACACGGCTTAGCAACATACGATCAGCGTATTTGGCTTGAGATTGTTCACGACCGGAACGCCACCATTGGCTGTACGGAACGAGCAAGTGAACGGCCATATTTGGCCAATTAGCCATCCTATATATTTACGAAGACGCTCTGTATGTGAGTCTCGGACACACGGCTGCACGTATCCTGGCAATTCAGCCGTGTCCCC
>NW_008775846.1:0-312 GCF_000715545.1 Opisthorchis viverrini
GATGGATTCACTGTCTGTGAGCAGAAGAAATGTCCGGGAATACTGCAGCTGAGAGGAAAACTGTTCCCCCAGTAATAATGTGACGAAGTCTTTTGTGAATTAGTTAGCTGAGTTAAACGATTCAGACTCATTAATCCCCATGGCAAACATAAACCCACATCTGTGGCGAACGGCGTAGTTTACTTTGTAAGGAGCAGATTGTGTGAATACAAGACTTGTTTCGGTCAAGCATAATGATGCTGTGAGTTCGCATAATTCATGGCCCCATATCTTGGAAAACATGGTTTGAACATTAAATGAATTTACGCAAGT
>NW_008775847.1:0-312 GCF_000715545.1 Opisthorchis viverrini
AGCTGTACATTACTTCTCGGCTTTCCAGCATTGATTGGCTTCGTTTATAAGACAGGAGCTTCACAAAATTTCAAAACATCCTCACACTACCAACAATTTTTCAACTTTAGTTTTGCGCAATTATCCTGACTATTCAGAGGACATGGGTCTCTGGGGTGTGTACTTTGGCGAAGACGGTGAGCCGCAGTCGGGCAAATAGCGAAGGACATTATTGGAGGTTTAGTCGGTGGTCATGTTAGCTGCATTTCGATAATGGCTACATAGAGTGCTAGCTTCATTCTCGTAGACCGAACTAATTGTATTTGTTTTTTT
>NW_008775848.1:0-312 GCF_000715545.1 Opisthorchis viverrini
GTCGGAGAGACACGCTGGTTTTTACACTAAAAATAGAACACAACTTGATGGACAGGAATCTTCAGAGTCTCAGAGGTGACCTATTGGCCTACGCAGCGAACCGAATTGTGAACAATAAAGCGGACGACTGCCTTACTGCGACAGGTAATGTTTTGCGTATAAATGAGGTAACTGCATGATATGATCCCAGGTTGAGTGGTTGCTGTGTACCAGTCGGGCACTAACATCCTGCTGATGAGGATTCCCGACTCTGCTCTGGTCAACTTGGTACCGAGAATTGAAGATGGTGTTTTGGTGGTTGCATTTGGAATC
>NW_008775849.1:0-312 GCF_000715545.1 Opisthorchis viverrini
AAAAATCAAGGACATTATGTATATTTGAGTATATTTGCGTACATATGCCAAGCGGACATTCGGCAAACCTGTCAGTAAGGCTGGAACCGGACGACCTGTGTGACAAATTGTATTTTGTCGCTATTATTTTGGCTACCGTTTGATTTCCGTAATAAAAAACTACACTGCAATCTGCTCGTTGGACTTCCACTTCACCAGTTATAACTCATGCAAGCAAGAAACCAGGGATATTTTTCAAAACCTGGTTTCCTTCCGTGAAACTTCTGTTGTTTACATTTTGACATGCTCCCGTAAATAAAAGCCATTCCATTA
>NW_008775850.1:0-312 GCF_000715545.1 Opisthorchis viverrini
CATGACTCCTGTGAACCACCTACGTTTTACGGAGGACCTGATTGACCGACAGCCTCCCAACCGCTTCGTTTACGCGGCAAGCACCGACAAACACAACCCGCACCCAACCCTTGAGGACATATTAAGAGACCCCTAAACGACGACAACGTTTTCATTAGAATACTATAGTAACTTCACACCAGTTCTGTGGGCTCTCATGAAATTCAGCGGATGCACATGTGCGGAATTTGAAGTACCACATAGCTAAAGAATCGAATGCAAAAGAATCGGAAAAGTTTCAACGCCATAAATACATTGGTTTGTGCGCTAGGT
>NW_008775851.1:0-312 GCF_000715545.1 Opisthorchis viverrini
AGAGAAAAATAGGATTTCAACGATTAACGCCGTCGCAAGTAAATATGATTCAAAGGTGCATTTTTCCCCGGTCGCTTACGAATTATTTTTGACTATGTAAATTTCCTACCCAAAACCATTTGCGAAACTCTACTTCGTGAAACAACGTCAACTTACCCGCTGTGGTGTTTTGCCCAAACCCAATTTTGGGGGAGCAAAATATTATTAGAAATCGACCTAGGGCACCAGAGGTTGTTTACAAAATTGCGTAACGAGATAAAACAATTCAGATCATTGTGGGTTCTGGAGATCTAGTACTTCTCCTGGAAATCG
>NW_008775852.1:0-312 GCF_000715545.1 Opisthorchis viverrini
CTTTCCTTGAAGGAGATTTTCGTTACTCTATTTTTTCGCAACCAGTTCAACTCTGTCATTTCCGAATTTCGTCACCGTGTTTTTATGCTAATCTTCATCATCAACCCTGTAACATTAGTGTTCAACACAGACGCCCCGCTGAATGGCAACCATAATTTATTGTTATTGTGAAAAAGAATGAAGTTTGATGGGGAAGGGACTCAGTGCTAGCCCTCGACACTTGTTTCGCAGTGTCTGCACCGCCAGGCACTCATTTAGGCGACCTGGATAAAAACCGATGGCATCAATGCCACTGAGTAGCGGCCATATCTT
>NW_008775853.1:0-312 GCF_000715545.1 Opisthorchis viverrini
CACCTGGAACTCAGTTGAATCTCTTGTTTATCAGTGACGTGTGAGTAGTGTGTCACTCGCACTCATATCTCTACATTGGGTACTAAGGTTATTTGTGCAGCAGAAACCATATCAACAAGGTTCACTTGCCAGCGAATGTTGGGACGTACGATACTCCTTGGGGACAACTCAGCACCACAAACAGTTTTCCGCCCGATCAGTAGGAAAGTGAAAACCTCACAAGTGTGGCAAATGCCCGCTTCTCGGGCCTACAACAAAGCAAGTCCAGATGAATTTGGAATGATCACTATACCTCATTTCACATATTCATCC
>NW_008775854.1:0-312 GCF_000715545.1 Opisthorchis viverrini
TGTAGGGCCTATATTGTCTCAGTCAGTTATATCTGTAGGTATGCATTTTTTCATAGTAGGGACACACCTTTACTAAGTCAGGTACAATCAAAAACTAGCACTCCACAGCAATGAATATCAGATTGTGATTGAAAACTAGGTAAATTCCAGCAAGTATGGACGAATTGCCCAACTCATCAAACAGCGATGATATCCCGTCGGTTAATGGCGGAGGCAACAACAGCAGGCATCTGGTCAACCACCAATTCAACAGCTTGTACAACTGCGAACCCAGTGTGGTTGTTGAACGACTGGCCAAATAGAAGGCTTTGC
>NW_008775855.1:0-312 GCF_000715545.1 Opisthorchis viverrini
GTTCAGTATCCAAAACTGTTCAAAGCGATGTGTCAGGAAGAGCCATCTTCCGAACAATTCCTAGTCAAGTGGTCCTTTCTGTTACTTGGGTTGGCATCAGTGTGAGGAATACCCGCAGGGCCGATGGAATTCTACTCGACTGGAGTTTGTTTACACAGTTTCCCGTTTGTAGGAAGGTTCCACCTATCGAATGATAATTTTTAGGAAGTAGGTTTCCTGACCATCATTTTCGAGCTGTTCGTATGAGGTATTCTTCAATTATTGTCCCAATTGTCTCACGGAGAGCTCATCCGTGATTATCGGGCACGGATT
>NW_008775856.1:0-312 GCF_000715545.1 Opisthorchis viverrini
CGAAGTTGTTTATTGGCAAACATGAGTTGAGCGGTTACAAGCCATTAGACACAAAAGCAAAAAATCTCACCTGCACAGATTTCATTCTCAAGCGTCATCTTGAAATTTTCTGATCGTTCATTGAATATAGAAAGAAGATGATCGCTCACTGCGAAGTGGTTTTATAATTTCTATGATAACTTGAACCTTTCAGCGAATGCGGGGGGACTTGGATATCACATCATAGACTACTTGCATGTTTAGTATATGCAGTCGTACTGGGAATGAAAAGGGCCTAAATTAGCCCAGTTTACGTGATCACAGTTTGGACAA
>NW_008775857.1:0-312 GCF_000715545.1 Opisthorchis viverrini
GGCATCCGGTCTGAGTCCCTTGTCTTTAGCTTGGGCCAAGCTATCCATAAATATGAGGATGCCTGTCACACAAAAGGGGCTTGAGAGAAATTCATGGTGCACTAAGGGTGTCAAGTTGGTGGTGGTGAGATGACGCATTCCACCACATTGCATGCTACGCTAGTGAGGCCAATAGGCCTGTGGCTGCCTATGGCCTGGGCGATACTCGGCCACCAGTTTTGTAGATGCCGTGGCAATTGCTTCCTTCCAATCAGAGGGAAGGTTACCTTCATTGGGCGACTGGCGAAGCACCAGGTAGAAATGCTTTGCCAG
>NW_008775858.1:0-312 GCF_000715545.1 Opisthorchis viverrini
TGGAACTTAGCATCGTTGAACTCTTAGCTTTTTTGCGACGTTTGAGAAACTCATTGTTCCCCGTAATCCTTCTGGTCTATTTACCTTCTATCTTCAATAGAAAGGGAGGCGGGCTGAATTCTGGATGATTAGTTTGAACTAAAACTGACTTCGTGATCTCCCGCCTATCGGGTTCATGTTCAACCGTCAGACCTAGTGATAGAGCTTTCCCACCTGAATCACCAGCTAAAACCAGCTCGATTGGCACATTACCTGCATGGATTCCACAATGTCAATTCCGTAGATGCGTGAATAGCCCGGAAATCGACTTCC
>NW_008775859.1:0-312 GCF_000715545.1 Opisthorchis viverrini
TGTGGGGAACAAACTGAGCAGACAGGACAGACAAGAAACGGATTGTGGGTACAATTCGGGGAAAAGCCAGTGGTCAAGAACAGCAACGGCACTAACGAGCGCTTCTCATCTAAATCTGTTCGAGTGTATGGCTACTGGGGAATTCACATGCTTCATGGAGCTTGCAAGTAGCCCTTAAATCCAGCAAGTGTTATCAGAAGTCATAAGCACAGAAAACAATGAAACAAGCATTTGGAGTGCCGTTGAGAATAATGAAAATATCTAGTTCGAAAAACACAGCACCAAACGGTATGGAGAAAAATTCGGAACTTT
>NW_008775860.1:0-312 GCF_000715545.1 Opisthorchis viverrini
CTTCTTCTAAACTGCAAATGCAATCGCGGTCAATCTGTCACCGCTTAACTAGGCAGCGCTATATGAACGATAATTTAGTTCTGTCATCTTGCAGTTCGTCTAAATAACGAAGGAAACAAACGCCATTCATTTCCTCGCACGTTGATGGCATATTCTAAATTGGTATTTTGATTGCCATACCAGAGGGAATAACAATGATATATTTCCAGCTTCTGGTTTAATTGGCTTAGTCTCTTTAGCACTTCGTACCATTGGAGCTAAAGGAGTGTTACTAATCACACTTTGCAAGTGTAACTCGATAAACGCCGAATT
>NW_008775861.1:0-312 GCF_000715545.1 Opisthorchis viverrini
GGCCGCAAAAATGTGGATGCCAGCAATTCGATCCCTGGTGCTCCTGTGTCACCTTCCGTAGATAACACGCAGCTTCGCACAGGATCTGCGCAAACCTGCTCAGCAAACGTTCGCAAGGAGCGACAGCAAGCATCGAAATCAGACAAACCCAGGCGGACCACTGCCTAACAAATATCCAATGAGATATTTCGAGCAAAACACTCAGCTTAGATTATTTGCTTTTAGGGGCAGTCTGTACCAATACACTATTATCAGAAACAGTAGCTGATGGTCGATCAGTGGCAACAGTCACCTGCTAGCCTCATCCTACGG
>NW_008775862.1:0-312 GCF_000715545.1 Opisthorchis viverrini
AGCCGTGTGGAGATGACTTTCAGTCGTGCCCCGCATGTGAGAGTTTGCACACCACATTAGTTATTTTCCTTATTTTTAAACACGGCGTGTGAACGCAAAAGCCCACTCGATCACGTAGGGGCGTTTTCTGCCTTTCGGTTCAATACCAGCTTCTGTGAAACCTCCCGCACATCTCTCGTTAAGTTCTTACGGTTTGCATATTCTAATTTATTTAACAACAAATATAGGGCGGCAAGTGGGAACTTGATGCACGTGAATATGTCCTAGATTAAGCATTCAAACGACGTAACCATGAAGATTTCATGTGGTTCC
>NW_008775863.1:0-312 GCF_000715545.1 Opisthorchis viverrini
ATCTAGAAGCGACTCACTCAATACACGTGGTATGACGTTTCAGAGGCACCTGGTTTTTCACAGCTCCATGTCTTATCTAGAACGCAACGACGCTATTTAAAGGTCACATCAGTGCACAAACACGCAACATCACCAGACACCCACGTTTTTCTATGATCACACGTCCCTGCATGCTCCAATCTACTTTGTTTGTACCAATACAATGCCCTTGCAATCACATATGCCCACACCTGTTCACATACTTGCATACCCGTTACCTTGACCTGAATATCGATTACCGCTTTCGAAATTGGGCAATCGCCACACAACAAT
>NW_008775864.1:0-312 GCF_000715545.1 Opisthorchis viverrini
AAAATCGATATGTTGTAAGTAGCAAGCGCAAAAACTTGGCATCAGCACCTTTTACCTGTGCTTGCACATCAACTACAAAGGGATACAAACTAGTTATGGTTCAGAGGTCGCTGCCTAATGGCAGGAGATCTCAGTCTGCAGGGACACGTATTTTCGACAAGAGTTTGATGGCATCTTTATGTGCCAGTGGAGTGATGTACGGTGAGTTACCCCTTTTGTCCTAACGAGTTTACTTCGTCAAATGCATAGAGTTGTAGATGACAGAAATGGTGACACCTGGTATTGAACACTGCGGCAACTTCCATCAAATAG
>NW_008775865.1:0-312 GCF_000715545.1 Opisthorchis viverrini
TTTTTTCACAAAATGCTCTAAGTGAGGAGGAAAGTATGAGATATCGAGTGACATCTAAAGTTGATTGAATTTATACCTCAAAATAATTTATAAACGAAGTATAGAATTTTTGACTGTTAGTTTAGTTGAGTACAGTTGCAAGAAGACGATTTGAGCAGCGCAAAAGGTCGCGATTTCTGTAAAATATAGGTAGAAGTTTAGATACTAGGTTAGCAACATACGAACCACAAGAGAAATTTTTACGATGTCCTAAACCTGTTGCTGAAAAGTCCTCGACCGGTTTCGCCCTTCTTGGCGCTGGCTCATCAGGTA
>NW_008775866.1:0-312 GCF_000715545.1 Opisthorchis viverrini
TTCGGAGTCTGGTTGAAACATCGGATCTGTAAAGCTGAATTACGTCGAATGGTTTTCAGAAACAACCCCCTCACGACAGATGAACTGATTACCCTCTACAGGTTGCGCTGACTTGGTCACGTGATCCACATGCTATTCAACCGACTCGCTCGGAGGGCTGTTTTGCACAAGCACGTGAAGGGTCGAAGGAACCAGAGGATGTCAAAGAATGGCTTGGTAGTGAAGTATGGAGGCCATTGCCAGCAAGATCAGCTGCGTTTTGGATGGGGACCCCGATAAAACACACATCAATTTTTGGAGACATTGCCAGAC
>NW_008775867.1:0-312 GCF_000715545.1 Opisthorchis viverrini
CACTTAAGATCCCTCCGATTTTGTTTTGGGTTCTATTCCCCCCAGACAGTTGTATGAAGAGTTCATTTGAGTAGCCTTTGCTTGGCAAGACGATATTTGTAGGTTTAGATATCAGGGCCGTAAACACAGATTTCTCAAGCCCGATAAGTCTGTTCAATAACAAACGAAGGATTGCACCAAACATTAAGCGCAGGCAAAGCCGTATCAAAACGGATGACTGACAAAGCCCAAACCACCAAATGCCTTTCTTTGATCTTTCTTTCGTCACCGGTGCACCACGTCCCAAATAACCCAAGTTATGACTAGAATACG
>NW_008775868.1:0-312 GCF_000715545.1 Opisthorchis viverrini
GAGGACTGCTCGAACGAGTGATGTGGATGTGAACTCTATAATTTCCGCAGCGACTTACAACGAATCAAAAGTTATGCAGTGAGTTTCAAACGTCCGTGGCACCACCTGACTGGGGATATCCGACAGGCAGGTCAATCGATCGACCCAACCAGAACACTTACTGGGTTATTGTTCGAGTCATCACGTAAACGAAGCGTGAACAGACGTTCAGACACTATAATTCAGGTGCGTCTACTTTGTTCTGGTAGGAGTGGAAACACGCTCGCCTCACACGTCAGATCTCCGGAGCTCGAAACTCCGCACGGACACAGG
>NW_008775869.1:0-312 GCF_000715545.1 Opisthorchis viverrini
TAACCGCATACCTATATGTGCTCCCACCTCGACTCTACTCACTGAAGTAAGAATCAACACCGTATCCAATCCCGCACAAACCGCTATTCCTGCTTTGACCATTTGCTCAGGCGTCCGCCCAGTTTGTCACTCACCATTGACCGGTAAGTCCCTTTCGTATATCCAATCTGATACGGACAAATACGTGCTCCTTATGAAAAGCAACTGAGTATGGCACTAATGATCAGACTTGCTCTACTGTGGATGTGACAGGCAAATGTCCCCTTCTTAATCAGATGGCTCTGATTGTCTGGCAGAAGGAACACTGAGAGG
>NW_008775870.1:0-312 GCF_000715545.1 Opisthorchis viverrini
TCATCGGCTGGTTTCTGTTAATCACAAAAATAACTGTAAGCTGCAGTATTTTTATTGCATAAGTCGATAACTTATCTGCAAGATGGCCTGCAAGCTTGCAGGTATTTTGCAATCGTGATGAGGCCGCGTGCGGCCTGCTGAGACTGACCATGATGCATTCGCTTACCTGCCCTCAATCCAGTGGCATGAATGGCTGTCCCATCACGGGCAATATAAAAGCTATCCCAGAGGCTGGAAAACCCATAAAATATCACAGTTGTATGTTTTTAGATGCCGCGTTGGAATCGTTATCTGGCTCCAATATGAATTACG
>NW_008775871.1:0-312 GCF_000715545.1 Opisthorchis viverrini
GAATGACAAGCCTTAAGTTTCGTCCACTCGCCTTTCATTGTAACTATTTTGCGCGATGCGACTAATGTCCTGATTTCGTACGAACAGAGCCAAGGAACGACTCCGTGATTCCGGTTTCTTTGCGTGTCCTTTTCGGAAATATCACCTCGGACTCCCTGATGCGTCTTTCCACTAGTAGCACCATGGCGGTTTTGACTGAAGCGTTGGAAAGCTGCATCGCCTTCTTGACAACCAATGGGTCCGGGATGAAAAGCGCTAAGTACGCGTCGAACCAGGTCGTCGTAGCAGTACGGCAGTGAAGCATCAGTGCCA